>NC_136492.1:36394763-36652263 GCF_053919585.1 Euprymna scolopes
ACTTTTAAATTGAGATGAATATATATCTCGGCTCAAACAAAAATTTATTGTTTAGGCAAAGCACCATCAGGATTAATACATATTTACCAACGCAAAACAAGTGTACTTATGAAAGTAACGCACAAATCTTGCTTTCTGGTGGCGATGAAGTCGCTGAAGGTTTTTTTTGCTATCGCTTAGGGTTTTTTTAAGCATTTCTCACACAGAAAGTTGTCTAGATACTTGAAAAGGTGGTAATCGGTATGTGAGAGGTTTGAAGAGCATGGCGAATGAAGCAGAGTTCTGTAGTCCAATTTCTTCAACTTCTGCTGGGTCGGTTTAGCAACGTGCAGTAAGCATTATCGTGGACGAGAATTGGGCGTTTTCTGTCGAAAACATGTTTGGTGTTGTTGTCAAAGTTTCTGATACATTTTATTTCTTAAAAGTATTTCTCTGTCGTATTATTTCGCCAATATTTCAAAAAAACTGTAATGGACGAGACCAGTGGCAGACCAGCAAACAGTCAGTGAGTATCGCTGGTTGTTGTAAATAACTCACTTTTCATCGCAAGTCACAACCTGGTCGATTACGGGTCTTTCTTGTTGCGGAAAACAAGGGAAGATGACACTTCATAATGGCGTTTCTTTATGCTGTCATTGAATTCGTGAGGCACACATTCATCAAGTTTTGTTGTCTTTCCAATCTCTTTCAATTGGTTGGAAATCATCGTATACGTTACGTCTAATTCAGAAGCAAGTTCCGAACAGCTTAAACTAAGGCTCTTACTTGATAGTTGTAAATATCCGATGGCCAAATGCTACACGCACAATCTTCAAGACTCTTGTCGTTACCAGCGGTTCCTGAGTCAAACAAATCGTTGATATTGAAAGCTGTTTCAGCAGCTTTCCAGCAAACATTGAAGGGAAATAAGATAATTGTGCGAATTTGCTTTTTTCGATCTTATACTCAACGTCCTGACAGGAAGACAGAATTGTTCTAAAACGATTGTAATTTAAAGGATTAGATACAGCGAAAATCGCCCATTTAAATGATATATACAATATAGGGATTATAATTTAAATGATATATAAAATACAGGTATTATAATTTAAATAGTATATAAAATATAGGTATTATAACTTAAATAATATATAAAATATAGGTATTATAATTTAAATGATATATAAAATATAGGTATTATAATTTAAATGATATATAAAATATAGGTATTATAATTTAAATGATATATAAAATATAGGTATTACATTTTAAATGATATATAAAATATAGGTATTATAATTTAAATTATATATAAAATACAGGTATTATAATGTAAATAGTATATAAAATATAGGGATTATAATTTAAATGATATATAAAATATAGGGATTATAATTTAAATGATATATAAAATATATGTATCATAATTTAAATAGTATATAAAATATAGGTATTATAATTTAAAGAGTATATAAAATACAGGTATTATAATTTACATGATATATAAAATATAGGTATTATAATTTATATGATATATAAAATATAGGGATTATAATTTAAATGATATATAAAATACGGGTATTATAATTCAAAATATTATATAAAATATAGGTATTATAACTTAAATGATATATAAAATATAGGTATTATAATTTAAATGATATATAAACTACAGGTATTATAATTTAAATAATATATAAAATATAGGTATTATAATTGAAATTATATACAAAATATAGGTATTATAATTTAAATGATGTATAAAATATATGTATTATAATTTAAATGATATATAAAATATAGGTATTATAATTTAAATGATATATAAAATATAGGTATTATAATTTAAATGATATATAAAATATAGGTATTATAATTTAAATGATATATAAAATATACGTATTTAGGTAATTTAAATAATATACAAATTACAGGTATTATAATTTAAATAGTATATAAAATATAGGGATTATCATTTAAATGATATATAAAATACAAGGATTATAATTTTATTGATAAATAAAATACAGGTATTATGATTTAAATGTTATATAAAATACAGGTATTATCATTAAAATGATATATAAAATACAGGTATTATAATTTAAATCATATATAAAATATAGGTATTATAATATAAATGATATATAAAATATAGTCATTATAATTTAAATGATATATAAAATATAGGTATTATAATTTAAATGATATATAAAATACAGGTATTATAATTTAAATGATATATATATATATATATATATATATATATATATATATAGGTATTATAATTTAAATGATATATAAAGTACAGGTATTACAATTAAAATAGTATATAAAAATACATATTATAATTTAAATGATATATAAAATATAGGTATTTTGATTAAAATTATATATAAAATACAGGTATTATAATTTAAATGATATATAAAATATAGGTATTATAATTTAAAGGATATATAAAATATAGGCATTATAATTAAAATGATATATAAAATATAAGTATTATAATATAAATGATATATAAAATATAGGTATTATAATTTAAATGATATATAAAATACAGGTATTAGAATTTAAATAGTATATAAAATATAGGTATTATAATTTAAATGATATATAAAATACAGGTATTAGAATTTAAATAGTATATAAAATATAGGTATTATAATTTAAATAGTATATAAAATACAGATATTATAATTTAAATGATATATAAAATATAGGTATTATAATTTAAATGGTATATAAAATATAGGGATTATAATTTAAATAATATTGAAAATATAGGTATTATAATTTAGGGATTATAATTAAAATGAAATATAAAATACAGGTATATAATATAAAGTATATATAAAATGTAGGTATTATAATTTAAATGATATATAAAATATAGGTATTATAATTTAAATGATATATAAAATATAGGTATTATAATTTAAATGAAATATAAAAATTGTGGATTATAATTTAAATGATATATAAAATACAGGTAGTATAATTTAAATAGTATATAAAATATAGGTATTATAATTTAAATGATATATAAAATATAGGTATTATAAGTTAAATGATATATAAAATACAGGTATTATAATTTAAATGATATATACAATATAGGTATTATAATTTAAATGATATCTGCAATATAGGAATTATAATTTAAATTATATATAAAATACAGGTATTTTTATGCAAATAGTATATAAAATATAGGGATTATAATTTAAATGATATATAAAATATAGGGTATATAATTTAAATGATATATAAAATATAGGTATTATAATTTAAATAGTATAAAAAATATAGGTATTATAATTTAAATAGTATATAAAATACAGGTATTATAATTTAAATGATATATAAAATAAAGGTATTATATTTTATATGATATATAAAATATAGGTATTATAATTTAAAGAGTATGTAAAATACAGGTATTATAATTTAAAGAGTATATAAAATATAGGTATTATAACTTAAGTAATGTATAAAATATAGGTATTATAATTTAAATATATATAAAATAAAGGTATTATAATTTAAATGATATATAAAATATTGGTATTATAATTCAAATTATATACAACATATAGGTATTATAATTTCGATGATGTATAAAATATATGTATTATAATTTAAATGATATATAAAATATAGGTATCATAATTAAAATGATATATAAAATATAGGTATTATAATTTAAATGATATATAAAATATAGGTATTATAATTTAAATGATATATAAAATATAGGGATTATAATTTAAATGATATATAAAATATAGGTATTATAATTTAAATGATATATAAAATATAGGGATTATAATTTAAATGATAAATAAAATATAGGGATTATAATTTAAATGATATATAAAATATAGGTATTATAATTTTAATTATATATAAAATACAGGTATTATAATGTAAAAAATATATATAATATAGGTATTATAATTTAAATGATATATAAAATGTAGGGATTATAATTTAGATGATATATACAATACAGGTATTATAATTTAAATGATATATAAAATATGGGTATAATAATTTAAATGATATATAAAATATAGGTATTATAATTAAAATGATATATAAAATACAGGTATTATAATTTAAATTGTATATAAAATATAGGTATTGTAATATAAAGAGTATATAAAATGTAGGGATTATAATTAAGATGATATATACAATGCAGGTATCATAATTTAAATGATATATAAAATATAGGTATTATAATTTAAATGATATATAAAATATAGGTATTATAATTTAAATGATAAATAACATAAAGGTATTATAATTTAAATTATATATAAAATACAGGTATTATAATGTAAATAGTATATAAAATATAGGGATTATAATTTAAATGATATATAAAATATAGGTATTATAATTTAAATGATATATAAAATATAGGTAGTATAATAAAAATGATATATAAAATACAGGTATTATAATTTAAATTGTATATAAAATATAGGTATTATAATTTAAAGAGTATATAAAATGTAGGGATTATAATTTAGATGATATATACAATACAGGTATTATAATTTAAATGATATATAAAACACAGGTATTATAATAAAAATGATATATAAAATGCAGGTATTATAATTTAAATAGTATATATACTATACTATAATATAGGGATTATAATTTAGATTATATATACTATACAGGTATTATAATTTAAATGATATATAAAATACAGGTATCATAACTAAAATGATATATAAAATACAGGTATTATAATTTCAATAGTATATAAATATAGGTATTATAATTTAAATGATATATAAAATATAGGGATTATAATTTTAATGATATATAAAATATAGGGATTATAATTTAAATGATATATAAAATATAGGTATTATAATTTAAATGATATATAAAATATAGATATTATAATTTAAATGATATATAAAATATAGGTATTATAATTTAAATGATATATAAAATACAGGTATTATAATTTAAATAGTATATAAAATATAGGGATTATAATTTAAATGATATATAAAATATAGGTATTATCATTTAAATGATATATAAAATACAGGTATTATAATTTTAATAGTATATAAAATATAGGGATTATAATATAAATGATATATAAAATATAGGTATTATAATTTAAATAGTATATAAAATATAGGTGTTATAATTTAAATAGTACATAAAATACAGGTATTATAATTTAAATGATATATAAAATATAGGTATTATAATTTAAATGATATATAAAATACAGGTATTATCATTTAAAAAGTATATAAAATATAGGAATTATAATTTAAATGATATAAAAAATATAGGGATTATAATTTAAATGATATATAAAATATAGGCATTGTAATTTAAATGATATATAAAATACAGGTATTATAATTTAAATAGTATATAAAATATAGGTATTATAATTTAAATGATATATAAAATACAGGTATTATAATTTAAATGATATATAAAATACCCTCCATTTCTGTTATTTTACTTCTCTGTACACATATATCTGTTTTGAAATTTGAACACAAAAAAAAACGGCGTCTTTTTACATGCTTAAATTCTAAGATCCAAATGATTTCTAATTTTTGTTATGTATAATTGAATATAAAATATATATTTATTTTTGAGCAGAACGAACACAAGGGACTTCCCCATTATAAAAAATAGGGGGATGTTGCAATATTTTGGACGTATAATGGGGTATGATCCCACACAGTCGGACGATTCTATTTATAAACGATGCTGCTAGGAACTGATGAATCGAATTAATTCACGTTCTGCTACCAACCAATCAGAAACCAGAATTGCTCCATAAATATTAAACCTTTTCTGTAGCAATTTCGCATGTTTTTTTCCGTCTCAACACGGTAAGAATATTTTGCTCTGTGGAACTGTCTACTGTAAACCAGTCACCTCTCAGGACTTGTATGTAACAACGAACCATCGGAAACTGTTCTGTTTACTGCAAACAAGTCACCTGTCAAAACTTGTTTAGAACAACGAACCATTGAAAACTGTTCTGAAGCTAAACATGGCTTACACTTCTAGATGCATAAAGATCGTAATAATATGTAACAGTGAAACGCCGTAATTGTTTGTAAATGTAGAACAACGATGTAAAATATGTAACAACAAAAACCGTAATAATACATAACAATATACAAAATTATTATATGTAACACTAGAGCAATGTAATAATATATTGCATATAACAACGTAATAATATGTTACAATAAAACACTGTAATAATATAAAGCAGCAAATCAACATAATAATGTGTAACAACAAAACAGCGTTATTCCATAAAACAGTAAAACAACGTAAAATATGTAACAGTCAAACAACATAATAATATGTTACAATAAAGCAACGTAATAATATTTAACAGTCAAAAAACTAGATCATATGTAACAATAAACAATAATAATATGTAACAATAAACAATGATAATAATATGTAACAATAAACAATAATAATATGTAACAGTAAAACAACGTAATAATAAGAAACATTTAAAAAACGTAATGGCATAAAATATTTAAAAAAATGTAAAAATGTGTAACAGTAAATCAAGGTTTCAGTATGAAACAGGAAAGAAACAAAAAACATGTAAGAGTAAATCAACGTGAAAATTATGTAATCGTAAAACTACGTATAAATAAGCAAAAGCAAGATGAAACAAAAACAGAAAAAATAATATAATATAATTCAACGTTAAAAACGTTATAGTTTGCAACGGTAAAACACCGTGAAAATTTGAAAGATTGAAACAGATGTAACAGAAAAATAATATAATAATTTTAAACAGTGGAATAACATAATAATATGTAACAATAAAACAACCTAATAATATTTAACAATAAACCAAAATAATTACATGTAACAGTGAAAATAATTATTATTAGCAATACAACATTAGTAAACGTAGAATTAAAACAACGAAATTATATGTAACAGAGAAACAATGTAATTTTCTGTTACAATAAAACAATGCAAAAATATGTTAGCGTAACAATTTAAAAATATTAAACAGTGAAACGACGTAAATATATCTAGCAGTTAAACAACGTGTTAATATATAACATTGAAACAACGTAAAAGTGTGTAACATTGAAACAATACATTAATGTGTAACAATAAAAAATAATATAATGTTACGAAGAAAAAGCGTAACATAAGTAAAAGTACCACAACGTTATGATATGAAACTATAAATCAACATAATAAATTGTAACTGTGATGCAACGTAATAAGATAAAACTATAAAACAACGTAATAATATGTTACATTGCGACAACGTAATTATAGAAAACAATAAAACAATATGTAAAAATACAGCAACGTAATAAAATGTAGCAGTGAAACAACGTAATATTATAAAGCAGTAAAACAACGTAACAGTACGTAATTTTAGAGTTTGTGCTTTTGGGACACAACCTAAGAAAATAAATAATTCAACACAACTTCAATAAATGTAACAAAGAAAAGGTTTATTCAGGTGAATGTTCACACGGAGATATTATTCCTGGGTAAAAACTGGACTCTGGCCACCTGGTGCTGTCACGGTAGTTATTCCCAGTGGGAATCGTCGACACCGGATGAAATGGAGAGAGAGCGAGGAAAAGGGTCCGATCTGCTTGGCGTCTCTCTTGATAAGGAAGAGTTTTTTTTTCCTTCAAACCGGAAGCTGTCCGATTTCCTTAGGGGAGAGAAAGTATCAATGAGCCGTACCCCTGATTGGTCAGTATGTGGCCATATAACACAGGGGAGAGGCATTAATTTGCGAAAGAAAAAGTTCCCTATGCTTCTGCTACATAATAGTGAACCAACGTAATAATATCTTACAATGCGACAACGTAATAATATCTTACAATGCGACAACGTAATTATAGAAAACAATAAAACAGCGTAATATTATATAACAGTAAAACAACATAATATGTGAAAATAAAACAACTTCGTTACATGTAACAACAAAACAACATTAAATTATCTAAAAATGAAACAACGTAGTAATATGTGACAATAAAACACCATATTAATATGCAACAATAAAACAACCTAAGATTATAAAATATTGTAACAATAAACCAACGTTTTAATATATAACAATAAAACAACGTAATAATATATAACAATTAAACAACGTAATAATATATAACAATAAACAACGTTATAATATGCTGCAATAAAACAACCTTATAATATGTAAAAGTGGAACCACGTAATAACATAACTATAAAATTACGTAATAATAGGTAACAGTGACATAACGTAAAACATGTAACAATGAAATAACGTAAGAACATGTAATAGTAAAACAACGTAGTAATATGTATGCAGGTATAATAAAACAATGCAACAACGTAATAATATGTAGCAATAAAACAACGTTATTATATGTAAGAGTGAAACAACGTTATAATCCATAACTTGGAAGCAGCGTAAAAATTCATAACAAGGAATCAACATAAAAATATGTAACAATGAAACAACGTAAAAAAAGAATGAAAAATAGAAAAAAATACTGAAAATAAAACCCTTCATTACCTTTAACTTGTAATAAAGAAAACGATATTTCTATACTTTTCCTGAATATACAACTCAAATACAATGAATTAAAGCAACTAAAAATATAGTCATTTCTATTCGCACTACTACAAGAAAGTAACATCAGACATTGTAATCAGATTTTACCTCAGAGCTCTAAAATTATGTAGTATCCCTCTGTTTTACAAATATTCCAATAAAATGTGTTGTTGTGAACTATTCGCACCCCATAGACGTACATACCTCATACAAACTCGTTTAGCAACAAAACATCATTTCTTAATTTATGAGGAACCTAAATGATGGAAAGTATTCGACTGCAATTCTTCCCTCAAATATTCTATCGGTTCCTTGCTTACTTGACTGTATTGACATGCAAAAGTGTAATTTTTATGTAAACCAACATTACATAGTTCAACTATATATATATATATATATATATATATATATATATATATATATATATATATATATATATATATATATATACTGTAAGAATTGAAATTGATTTAACTTACCGGGAGTGGCTCGGAAGAAAGAAAAGACACTGAACTGCTGTTTGCCGTTAGTGAGAAACTGGGTGTCTATTTCCTACTAAGTTAAATAGACATTCTAATCTCGTTAGGAATCACGTTGGAATTCTCGCCACTGAGAGTTAGTATGCATAAAAGGAGTTGTCTCACTACGGGTTAGTGATTAGTTAAGAAACTAGTTACCTAGCTTGCTAGTCGGTTGGCGTCTCTTAGACTGATTACCTCGTTACTGTTGTTCGGCAAACGTTACCTGTTAATTGTTACCTTTACAAGGGAAGAAAGACTGCTTGTAAGCAACGTAATCATTTCGTTGCAAGTCCTTACTGCCTTTTCTTACACTCCCCTCTTCTTGTTGGTGAAATAATCCCGACAAACTTGCAACGAAGCTTTATTACCCTCTTCTAGAATTGAATTATTCTAGTATTTGCTGTCTTTTGCCTGAATTGTTACATGGAGGATTCAGTCTCTATGGAGGAGCTTGATTTTAAACGGAAACTTCTGCAAAGAAATGAACTGACTACTCTAGAAGGACTAGAAAAAGGAAAGAGTCCTGAGGAAGTGCTTTCTCGTTTCAAGAGCGAAATTGAGGAATGGATGGAAGAGCTGGAAGAGCTGGAAGCCGTCTCATTTGGTATGGAGGAGATTTATGCTACAGAAGGAGATGCAGAGACCCTGGCCAGCTTAAGTGCTGCCTCCTTTCGCTTTAAATACGATGTCGGACGAAGGCTAAGTTTACTGCGAAAGACTGAGCAAGGCGAGACCTCAATGGTTACCTCGTTGGATCGAGTTATTGACTCGATTCCTAATCAAGAGAACCCGGTGACCCCTGATAATAAGAGATCTCCACCTTCCAAATTGGTAGCCCAATCTTCATTTTCGGTGGAACCATTTAAAATAAAGTTGAAGGGACCTCACTTCAACGAAAAAGTCTTTAAAAAAGACAAAAGGAGTTTTAAGGACTTTTTGGTAAAATTTGAAAATTGTGCCAGGTCCATTACCTCGGACACGGAAAAACTGTATTTCTTAAGATGTTCATTAGAAGGCAGAGCTCTCCAACTGATAGATTACCTTTCTACCTCGGAGGAAAGTTACCTGATGGCCCTGAAACTTTTAAAGGACCAATATGTGGACAAGGAAGAAATAAGAGGCGAGATTATACAGGGAATACTGGACTTTCAGTTGGATAATCCTGGGAATCTGAAGGAATTGAAAATTTTTATTGTGAAGACCCAGGCTGATATGTTGGAATTAAGGGCTTCATACAATTGCGATTTGTATGATGATAGGTCGGCCGGAGCAATTATAATATCGCAAGTGTTGGTTGCAAATGTCCCACCAGCAATAAAAGTAGAAATTCTGCGAATCTCTGGCATTGTCTGTGTTGTTGAAGGTGACCCCGAGAATAATCAAACAAGTGCTTGTTGCAAGAACACCTGCTAAGATGACAGTGAAACCTAGGCCGCAACCTAAGTTTTAAGACACCAACTGATAACAGAGACCAAATGTGATTTTTGTAAATCGAGTGAACATTTGTCTGACAACTGTAATAATTATACAACCCATGAGGCCAGAATAAGCAGTTGTCGAGAGATACACCTCTGCTTTCGTTGTATTAAAAAAATCCACTTAGGAAATATGTGTCCATTGAAGACATTTAAAAAAGTTTGTTGTCTTCGTTGTAAATCTAATGGACACGTCACTTCTGTTACTAGTAATATGCATATTGATACATGCCTACACACTAAAGACTGTGATAACGCTTTCCTGTCTCCTATAATTGGAATTATTGTGAAAAAAGGGGATAAGGTAGTAAAAGTTAACTGCTTGTTAGACACCGGCAGTCAGAGGACTTACCTGGACTATTCAATTAAAAAAAAACTGAATTGCCTCTCCTTAGCAAAGGATAGAACTATTGATGTGACAAATTTTTCAGGCACAAGTCCTAAAATGTTTAAAGAAATCTTTTTGAATTTAAATTTGTTCACTGGCAAAACCCATACCCTTCCAATTCTTGCGACAAAATTAAATTTGTCTTATAATCTGGAAAGCCTCCCCCAGATGCTTAGGAATTTGAAGAATCGTAGACTGGCCGCTCATTTTTATGACAAAAAAACCTTATTGACTATAGATGGGTTGCCAGGGATTGACGCGATCCAGTACCTAGAACCCCTAAAGGTGATTCCGTGTATGTATGGAGCTGCTTTTGAAACACAAAAAGGATTGATCCCCTTCGGAAATGTTTACTCTTTTCTCTTTGAACGCCAGATCAAGAAACGAAGAAAAACAAAAGTAAATTATGCAGAAGTTTTGGCTAGAACGCCACAACTTAAGACTTCCAGAATCAACTATGTAATTCACTCAGAGGAATGTTACTCAGACCCTCTAAATAATTGGTTTAAAGACAGTAACTTTGAGCGAGGGTTGGAGAACATGTTTACTCCCGAATCAATTGGATTACCTACTGACTAAAAGTTCTCCACCTTGGATGAAGAGAAGGTGAAATAGTTTAAAGATTCCATCACATTTAAAGATGGTTTATATCATGTGCGTCTTCAGTGGTACGAGGACAAATTGAAATCTATTCCTTCAAATTATAGTGCATCTTTACGGATTCTGGATAAAGTAACAAAGGATCTTGAGAATAAAAAATTGTATGACCAATACCTTCAAGTTTTTCAACAGCAAGAAGACGAAGGTATTATTGAAGAAATAATTGTACCCCCTAAAAATTTTAAAGACTATACATGGATTCCCCATAGACCTGTGTTAAAATTAACTGACAAGACAACTACAAAGATAAGACCAGTTTTTAATTGTTCTTATAAGCAAAAGGTTTATGTGTCATTAAACGAAGCAGCATATCCAAGCGTAAATTTAATGACTGATATGCTAGAACTGATAATCCGTTTCAGAACGAACAAATATGTCTTCTTGGCTGACATCAGAAAAGCATTCAGATGGAATCCGAAAAAGATCGGAATCGATTTCGTTTCTTTTTAAAGAAAGGTGAAAACTTGCATTGCTACCGTTACAAAAGCATAATATTTGGTTTCAGTGCAAGCCCTTTTATTTTGAATTATGTGTTAAAGTTCCATGCTGACAAATTTCCTTTGGAAGCATTAAAGTCTAATTTTTATGTTGATAACCTAGTTAAAACTGGGAATAACCCTGAAACCCTATCTGCCTTGTATACCTCTGTGAGAGAGCGTCTACGCGAAGGAAATTTTGATTTGCAATCGTGTAATTCTAACTGTGTAGCGCTCAAGAAGAAAATGGAGGCTGATTGAATCTTATCAGCATTCGATTCTGGTTGTGAAAAAGTCTTGGGTTATCTATACGACCCTGTGCAAGATTCCATAAGGGTCTCACCACAATCATGCGACGTGGAAGCATCAACCAAGAGAAAAATATTGTCCGAGACCTCAAAGGTATTTGACCCTTTGTCCCTTTATTTACCTGTAACAGTGCGAGGTTGTTTATTAATGAGAGAACTTTGGAAACTAAAGCTGAATTGGAATCATGCTGTTCCTCAAAGCATGTGTTCTGTTTGGAAAACACTGGAGAGTTTTAGATGAAGGAAAGGAAACACAGTTATTTTTCGTTTGTGATGCGGCTAAATCCGCGTATGGGTTTACAGTGTATGCAGTACAGGATGGAAAATGATCCTTGGTATTTGCAAAAGCAAAAATGGCTCCTCTACAAGGAAGATCCCTCCCAACGTTGGAACTTTTATTTGTGTTTTTGGCTGTGAAATGTTTTCCTTTTATTAAACAGTCCCTAAAGGACATTACTGTAAAAAAATATTTATGCGATTACAGATGCCCAGGTAGTTCTGTCTTGGGTTCTTCCTGATTTTGTCCAAACAAAAAATATATTTGTAAGACATAGATTACAGGACATAACTCAAATGACGGAGAAAATTAAAACTGATCTTGATATAAAAGTGAATTTTAGGTATGTTCCCACTGCTACAAATCCCAATCCAGCTGATTTCTTCACCAGAGGCCTAATTATTAACGGATTTAAAGAAAACCTTCCTCTTTGGTATGAGGGGCCTGAATGGATAAGGCAGGATGAATCCTCCTGGCACCATGATCAATTGGGTTGCCTTTCTAAGGGCGGATTTGTCCCTCGGTGAATTATGTAACAGAGAATGAAGTCGCTACTTCTGTAGTCGAGCTGGAGAGATTTTCCAGCCTTAGTAAATTGATTAGTGTAACTTCATTGATCTTTTTGTTAACGGATTAAAAAAGCGAGTGATGGATCCCAAGTTACAAGCTAATACCTACCTGATTAAAACAATGCAGAAACCATCTTTTTCAGCAGAGCTAGACTTTTTATTAACTCCTGAAGGAAATAACGTGGCCAAGTTGTTAAAGATCTGAACCTCTTTCTGGATCCAAAGTCATTGTAAGATCTAGGGGGAGAATAGAAAAATCTGTATATCACCCATATGAAGTTCAAAATCTGGTTTTATTGGGGAAAAAGCATCGTCTGACAGAATTGATTATTCGGGAGTGCCATCAAAGAAGTCAACATTTAGGCTTGGCCATAACATTAAATGAGGTGAGATTAGCAGGTTACTGGATACCACAAGCCAGACAGGCTATTAAGAATGTGGTTAATACTTGTGCCAAGTGTAAAAGGTTTAATCCTGTTTCCTTCTCAACACCTAATCCAACCAACCTACCGACTCTGCGTGTGAATTTTTCCAAACCCTTTTTACATACTGGTGTGGATTTTACCAGTCATATTTATGTTAAAGGAAAAGATGGCGACTATAAAATGTGCATTGTCCTTTTTACATGCATGAGCATTAGGGCAGTACATTTAGAACTGGTACCAGATATGTCTGCAAAATCGTTTATACAGGCCTTTGTCAGATTTACGAACGTGAATGGAATCCCCACTCACCTTTACTCGGATAATGCCCGTACATTTACTGCTGCTGCCAGAATTATAAACAAAGGGATGATAGCAGATGAATTTAAAGTACGGTTCCACTCATACGAACATAAACATTGTACTATTCCACTGTTTTCTCCTTGGTACGGTGGCAGCTGGGAAAGGTCTATCAAGACCATAAAATCTTGCCTATATAATGCTATAGGAAGAGGAAAATTAGAATATTTTGGTCTACTAACCATTTTGTCGGACGTTCAAAGGGCAATAAACAGCCGCCCCCTGACATATATAAGCTCTGATGACTATGAGCTGGACATTTTAGCTCCAAACTCTCTCATGAACGCCAATGTTGGTCGTGTAATATTAATGAGGGTTGAAGACCAGGACCTGGGAACCATGGACCCGCTTGCACTAAGGGACTTGATTCAAACCTTGCGTTCTCGGGAAGACAGTCTGAAAAAATTTAGGAAACTTTGGAATGAAGACTTATTGAGTCTCAGAGAAAGAACCTTGAATCTAGCTGACTCTTCTTTTGAAGATAAGATAAAACCAGGAGATATATATATAGTACTCATTAAAAGTCCTCTGAAGACTAGGCCTTTTTGGTCCCTAGGTAAAGTCCTCGAACTAATCCGAGGAAGTGATAATTTGGTACGCATGGTGAAAGTGAAGAAAGGAAATGTAGCTATAGACATGCACTCCATCAAACATCTCTTTCCTCAAGAATTCTCTCAACAGCCAGAAGAACCCGACCCAACAGACATGGAACCATCAAGCTCTTAAGATGTGAGCCTAGACCCACAAAGGAAAGAGAGCACGATAATTTGGATCTGTTCAGCCTGCAACAGACCAGAAGATACTAGACAAATGATAGTATGTGATACATGCGATGATTGGTTTCATTTCGATTGTGTGGGCCTAATAGAAGCACCACCAGAAGATGAACAGTGGTGCTGTAATGACTGCAATCCTCGAGATTTAACAAGGGAAATACCCAGCCTATTAAGCGTCTATACTGACTGTTTTATTCCCCTTAATCAGGAATTCTTTTTTTTTTTTGTGCGGAATGTGTATAAGAATTGAAATTGATTTGACTTACCGGGAGTGGGTCGGAGGGAAGAGAAGACACTAAACTGCTGTTTGCCGTTAGTGAGAAACTGGGTGTGTATCTCCTACTAAGTTTAATATATATTCTCATCTCGTTGGAAATCACGTTGGAATTCTCGCCACTGAGAGTTAGTATGCATAAAAGGAGTTGTCTCACTACGGGTTAGTGATTAGTTAAGAAGCTAGTTACCTAGCTTGCTAGTCGGTTGGCGTCTCTTAGACTGATTACCTCGTTACTGTTGTTCGGCAAACGTTACCAGTTAATTGTTACCTTTACAAGGAAAGAAAAGACTGCTTGTAAACAACGTCACCATTTCGTTGCAAGCCCTTACTGCCTTTTCTTACCCCCCCTTCTTCTTGTTGGTGAAATAATCCCGACAATATATATCTGTAAATGACGTTTATTTATGCACGTAGAAACAATTTGGTGGCTACGAATTTCCATCCACCACTTGCCTAGGATAGGTTCTATTGATTTTAGGGACTTTATTTATAGACAATAGAAAGAAAGAGATTTTGAGTGCCTTGCGTAAAGAAAATGCTTTTAAAAATATGTAAATTGATCAAGTAGTAATTTTTCACATTAATCAAACATATTTGTTTTGTTTTTTTGTTTGAAAACGATTATAACTCGCAATGAAAATACAGCCAAAATAATCGTTTCAAAATTTGGGACGCTAAAAACATACGTAGTTTTTATTCTATTCAGTGTTGTTGTTATATTCGTTTTGTTTTTATTAGAATTTTTTATATTCGTTTTTTTTTATTAGATTTTTTTTATATTAGATTTTTTTTATATTCGTTTTGTTTTTATTAGAATTTTTTATATTAGAATTTTTTTATATTAAAATTTTTTTATATTCGTTTTGTTTTTATTAGAATTTTCTATATTCGTTTTGTTTTTATTAGAATTTTTTATATTCGTTTTGTTTTTATTAGAATTTTTTATATTCGTTTTGTTTTTATTAGAATTTTTTATATTCGTTTTGTTTTTATTAGATTTTTTTTTATATTCGTTTTGTTTTTATTAGAATTTTTTATATTCGTTTTGTTTTTATTAGATTTTTTTATATTAGATTTTTTTTATATTCGTTTTGTTTTTATTAGAATTTTTTTTATATTAGACTTATTTTATATTCGTTTTGTTTTTATAAGAATTTTTTATATTAGAATTTTTTTATATTAAAATTTTTTTATATTCGTTTTGTTTTTATTAGAATTTTTTATATTCGTTTTGTTTTTATTAGAATTTTTTATATTCGTTTTGTTTTTATTAGATTTTTTTTTATATTCGTTTTGTTTTTATTAGAATTTTTTATATTCGTTTTGTTTTTATTAGATTTTTTTTATATTAGATTTTTTTTATATTCGTTTTGTTTTTATTAGATTTTTTTTATATTAGAATTATTTTATATTCGTTTTGTTTTTATAAGAATTTTTTATATTAGAATTTTTTTATATTAAAATGTTTTTATATTCGTTTTGTTTTTATTAGAATTTTTTATATTCGTTTTGTTTTTATTAGAATTTTTTATATTCGTTTTGTTTTTATTAGATTTTTTTTATATTCGTTTTGTTTTTATTAGAATTTTTTATATTCGTTTTTTTATTAGAATTTTTTTATATTCGTTTTGTTTTTATTAGAATTTTTTTATATTCGTTTTGTATTTATTAGAATTTTTTATTAGAATTTTTTATATTCGTTTTGTTTTTATTAGAATTTTTTATTAGAATTTTTTTATATTCGTTTTTTTTTATTAAAAATTTTTTATATTCGTTTTTTTATTAGATTTTTTTATATTCGTTTTGTTTTTATTAGAATTTTTTTATATTAGAATTTTTTTATATTAAAATTTTTTTATATTCGTTTTGTTTTTATTAGAATTTTTTATATTCGTTTTGTTTTTATTAGAATTTTTTTAGATTTGTTTTATATTAAAATTTTTTTATATTCGTTTTGTTTTTATTAGAATTTTTTATATTCGTTTTGTTTTTATTAGAATTTTTTTATATTCGTTTTGTTTTTCTTAGAATTTTTTTATATTCGTTTTTTTATTAGAATTTTTTTATATTCGTTTTGTTTTTATTAGAATTTTTTATATTCGTTTTGTATTTATTAGAATGTTTTATGAGAATTTTTTATATTCGTTTTGTTTTTATTAGAATTTTTTATTAGAATTTTTTTATATTCGTTTTGTTTTTATTAGAATTTTTTTATATTCGTTTTTTTATTAGAATTTTTTTATATTCGTTTTTTTTATTAGAATTTTCTTATATTCGTTTTTTTATTAAAATTTTTTTATATTCGTTTTTTTATTAGAATTTTTTTATATTCGTTTTGTTTTTATTAGAATTTTTTAATATTCATTTTCTTATTAGAATTTTTTTATATTCGTTTTTTTTATTAGAATTTTTTTTATATTCGTTTTTTTCATTAGAATTTTTTATATTCGTTTTTTTTATTAGAATTTATTAATATTCGTTTTGATTTTATTAAAAAAATTTTATATTCGTTTTTTATTAGAATTTTTTATATTCGTTTTTTATTAGAATTTTTTTATATTCGTTTTTTTATAAAAAATTTTTTATATTCGTTTTTTTATTAGAATTTTTTTAATATTAGAATTTTTTATATTCATTTTGTTTTTATTAAAATTTTTGTTTTTATAAGAATTTTTTTATATTCGTTTTTTATTAGAATTTTTTTTATATTAGAATTTTTTTATATTCGTTTTTTTATATTCTTTTTTTTTTATATTCGTTTTGTTTTTATTATAATTTTTTATATTCGTTTTGATTTATTAGAATTTTTTTATATTACTTTTGTTTTTATTAGAATTTTTTTATATTCGTTTTTTATCAGAATTTTTTTATATTCGTTTTTTTTTAGAATTTTTTTATATTCGTTTTGTTTTTATTAGAATTTTTTTATATTCGTTTTTTTACTAGAATTTTTTTATATTCGTTTTGTTTTTATTACAATTTTTATAGTCGTTTTGTGTTTATTAGAATTTTTTTATTAGAATTTTTTTATATTCGTTTTGTTTTTATTAGATTTTTTTATATTCGTTTTTTATTAGAATTTTTTTATATTCCTTTATTTTATTTGAATTTTTTTATATTTGTTTTTTTTATTAGAATTTTTTATGTTCGTTTTGTTTTTATTAGAATTTTTTTATATTCGTTTTTTTTTATTAGAATTTTTGTTATATTCGTTTTTTTTTCAGTATAATTTTTTTATATTCGTTTTTTTTATTAGAATTTTTTATATTCGTTTTGTTTTATTAGAATGTTTTTATATTCGTTTTTTTATCAGAATTTTTTATATTCGTTTTTTATTAGAATTTTTTTATATTCGTTTTGTTATTATAAGATTTTTTTATATTTGTTTTTTTATTAGAATTTTTTTATATTTGTTTTTTTATTAGAATTTTTTATATTCGTTTTTTTATTAGAATATTTTATATTCGTTTTGCTTTTATTAGAATATTTTATATTCGTTTTGTTTTTATTAGAATGTTTTTATATTCGTTTGTTTTTATAAGAATTTTTTTTTATATTCGTTTTGTTTTTATTAGAATTTTTTATATTCGTTTTGTTTTTATTAGAATTTTTTTATAAGAATTTTTTATATTCGTTTTTTTTATTAAAAATTTTTTATATTCGTTTTTTTTTAGAATTTTTTTATATTCGTTTTGTTTTTATTAGAATTTTTTTATATTAGAATTTTTTTATATTAAAATTTTTTTATATTCGTTTTTTTTTATTAGAATTTTTTATATTCGTTTTGTTTTTATTAGAATTTTTTTAGATTCGTTTTTTATTAGAATTTTTTTATATTCGTTTTGTTTTTATTAGAATTTTTTATATTCGTTTTGTTTTTATTAGAATTTTTTTATATTCGTTTTGTTTTTCTTAGAATTTTTTATATTCGTTTTTTTATTAGAATTTTTTTATATTCGTTTTGTTTTTATTAGAATTTTTTATATTCGTTTTGTATTTATTAGAAGTGTTATTAGAATTTTTTATATTCGTTTTGTTTTTATTAGAATTTTTTATATTCGTTTTGTTTTTATTAAAAAATTTTTATATTCGTTTTTTATTAGAATTTTTTATATTCGTTTTTTTTATTAGAATTTTCTTATATTCGTTTTTTTATTAAAATTTTTTTATATTCGTTTTTTTATTAGAATTTTTTTATATTCGTTTTGTTTTTATTAGAATTTTTTTATATTCATTTTTTTTATTAGAATTTTTTTTATATTCTTTTTTTTTATTAGAATTTTTTTATATTCGTTTTTTTTTATCAGAATTTTTTAATATTCGTTTTGATTTTATTAAAAAATTTTATATTCGTTGTTTATTAGAATTTTTTATATTCGTTTTTTTATTAGAATTTTTTTATATTCGTTTTTTATAAAAAATTTTTTATATTCGTTTTTTATTAGAATTTTTTAATATTAGAATTTTTTATATTCATTTTGTTTTTATTAAAGTTTTTGTCTTTATAAGAATTTTTTTATATTCGTTTTTTATTAGAATTTTTTTATATTAGAATTTTTTTATATTCGTTTTTTTATTAGAATTTTTTTTATATTCATTTTGTTTTTATTAGAATTTTTTATATTCGTTTTGATTTATTAGATTTTTTTTATATTACTTTTGTTTTTATTAGAATTTTGTTATTATAAGATTTTTTTATATTTGTTTTTTGTATTAGAATTTTTTTATATTAGTTTTTTTTATTAGAATTTCTTTATATTCGTTTTTTTATTAGAATTTTTTATATTCGTTTTTTATCAGAATTTTTTTATATTCGTTTTTTATTAGAATTTTTTTATATTCGTTTTGTTATTATAAGATTTTTTATATTTGTTTTTTTATTAGAATTTTTTATATTAGTTTTTTTTATTAGAATTTTTTATATTAGTTTTGTGTTTATTAGAATTTTTTATATTCGTTTTGTTTTTATTAGAAGTTTTTTATATTCGTTTTGTTTTTATTAGAATTTTTTTATATTCGTTTTGCTTTTATTAGAATTTTTTTTATATTCGTTTTACTTTTATTAGAATTTTTTATATTCGTTTTGCTTTTATTAGAATTTTTTTATATTCGGTTTTAATTAGAATTTTTTATATTCGTTTTTTTAATAGAATTTTTTAATAATCGTTTTCTTTTTATTAGAATTTTTTTATATTCGTTTTGTTTTTATAAGAATTTTTTTATATTCGTTTTGTTTTTATTAGAATGTTTTTATATTCATTTTGTTTTTATTAGAATTTTTTATATTCGTTTTGATTTATTAGATTTTTTTTATATTACTTTTGTTTTTATTAGAATTTTGTTATTATAAGATTTTTTTATATTTGTTTTTTGTATTAGAATTTTTTTATATTAGTTTTTTTTATTAGAATTTCTTTATATTCGTTTTTTTATTAGAATTTTTTATATTCGTTTTTTATCAGAATTTTTTTATATTCGTTTTTTATTAGAATTTTTTTATATTCGTTTTGTTATTATAAGATTTTTTTATATTTGTTTTTTTATTAGAATTTTTTATATTAGTTTTTTTTATTAGAATTTTTTATATTAGTTTTGTGTTTATTAGAATTTTTTATATTCGTTTTGTTTTTATTAGAAGTTTTTTATATTCGTTTTGTTTTTATTAGAATTTTTTTATATTCGTTTTGCTTTTATTAGAATTTTTTTTATATTCGTTTTACTTTTATTAGAATTTTTTATATTCGTTTTGCTTTTATTAGAATTTTTTTATATTCGGTTTTAATTAGAATTTTTTATATTCGTTTTTTTAATAGAATTTTTTAATAATCGTTTTCTTTTTATTAGAATTTTTTTATATTCGTTTTGTTTTTATAAGAATTTTGTTATATTCGTTTTGTTTTTATTAGAATGTTTTTATATTCGTTTTGTTTTTATTAGAATTTTTTTATAAGAATTTTCATATTCGTTTTGTTTTGATTAGAATTTTTTATAAGAATTTATTTATATTCGTTTTGTTTTTATTAGAATTTTTTTATAAGAATTTTTTATATTCGTTTTGTTTTTATTAGAATTTTTTATAAGATTTTTTTAATATTCGTTTTTTTTATATTACAATTTTTTTATATTCGTTTTTTTATTAGAATTTTTTTATATTCGTTTTTTTTATTTGATTTTTTTGTATTCGTTTTTTATTAGAATTTTTTATGTTCGTTTTTTTTATTAGATTTGTTTTATATTCGTTATTTTATTAGATTTTTTTTTATATTTGTTTTTTTCATTAGAATGTTTTATATTCGTTTTTTTATTAGAATTTTTTATATTCGTTTTTTTTATTAGAATTTTTTTATATTCGTTTTTTTATTAGAATTTTTTTATATTTGTTTTGTTTTTATTAGAATTTTTTTATATTCGTTTTTTTATTTGAATTTTTTTATATTCGTTTTTTTTAGAATTTTTTTATATTCGTTTTTTTATTAGAATTTTTTTATATTCGTTTTTTTATTAGAATTTTTTATATTCGTTTTGTTTTTATTAGAATTTTTTTATATTCGTTTTTTTTATTAGATTTGTTTATATTCGTTTTGTTTTTATTAGAAGTTTTTTATATTAGAATTTTTTTATATTAAAAATTATTTATATTCGTTTTGATTTGATTAGATTTTTTTTATATTAGAATTTTTTTATATTCGTTTTGTTTTTATTAGAATTTGTTATATTAACAATTTTTATATTAAAATCTTTTTATATTCGTTTTGTTTTTATTAGCATTTTTTATATTCGTTTTGTTTTTATTAGAATTTTTTTATATTAGAATTTTTTTATATTAGAATATTTTTATATTTGAATTTTTATATTCGTTTTGTTTTTATTAGAAAGTTTTTATATCAGAAAATCTTTTTATTCGTTTTGTTTTTATTAGAATGTTTTTATTAGAATTTTTTATATCCGTTTTGTTTTTATTAGAATGTTTTTATTAGAATTTTTTATATTAAAAAAATTTCATATTAGAATCTTTTTATATTCGTTTTGTTTTTATTAGAATTTTTTATATTTGAATCTTTTTATATTCGTTTTGTTTCTATTAGATTTTTTTATATTAGAATTTTTTTATATTAGAATTTTTTTATATTAGAATTTTTTTATATTAGAATTTTTTATATTTGTTTTGTTTTTATTGAAAATTTTTTATATCAGAATATCTTTGTATTCCTTTTGGTTTTATTAGAATGTTTTTTATTTTTATATTCGTTTTTTATTTTTATATTCGTTTTATTTTTATTAGAATTTCTTATATTAAAAGATTTTTATATTAGAATCTTTTTATATTCGTTTTGTTTTTATTAGAATTTTTTTATATTAAAATCTGTTTATATTCGTTTCGTTTCTATTAGAATTTTTTCGTAGTAGAATGTTTTTATATTATAATCTTTATATATTAGAATTTTTTAATATTCGTTTGGATTTTATTAGAATTTTTTTATATTAGAATTTTTTATATTACAATCTTTTTATATTCGTTTTGATTTTATTAGAATTTTTTTATATTAGCATTTTTTTATATTAGAATTTTTATATTCGTTTTGTTTTTAATAGAAATTTTTTATATTAAATTTTTTTATATTCGTTTTGTTTTATTAGAATTTTTTTATATTAGAATTTTTTATATTCGTTTTGATTTTATTAGAAATTTTTTATATTCAAATTTTTTATATTAGTTTTGTTTTTATTAGAATTTTTTTATATTAGAATTTTTGGTATTCGTTTTGTTTTTATTAGCATTTTTTTATATTAGAATTTTTTATATTCGTTTTGTTTTTATTAGAAATTTTTTATATTAGACTTTTTTAATATTCGTTTTGATTTTATTAGAATTTTTTTATATTAGAATTTTTTATATTAGAATCTTTTTATATTCGTTTTGATTTTATTAGAATGTTTTATATTAGAATTTTTTTTTATATTAGAATTTTTATATTCGTTTTGTTTTTATTAGAAATTTTTTATATTAAATTTTTTTTATATTCGTTTTGTTTTTATTAGAAATTTTTTATATTAGAATCTTTTTATATTCGTTTTGTTCCTATTAGAATTTTTTTATATTAGAATTTTTTTTATATTAGAATCTTTTTATATTAGAATTTTTTATACTCGTCTTGTTTTTATTAGAAAGTTTTTATATCAGAATATCTTTTTATTCGTTTTGTTTTTATTAGAATGTTTTTATTAGAAATTTTTATATCCGTTTTGTTTTTATTAGAATTTTTTAATTAAAAAATTTCATATTAGAATCTTTTTATATTCGTTTTGTTTTTATTAGAATTTTTTATATTAGAATTGTTTTTATATTCGTTTTGTTTCTATTAGAATTTTTTTATATTAGAATTTTTTTATATTAGAATTTTTTTATATTAGTATTTTTTATATTAGAATTTTTTATATTCGTTTTGTTTTTATTGGAAATTTTTTTATATCAGAATATCTTTGTATTCCTTTTGTTTTAATAGAATGGTTTTATTATAATTTTTTATATTCGTTTTATTTTATTAGAATTTCTTATATGAAAAAAATTTTATATTAGAATTTTTTTATATTCGTTTTTTTTTCATTAGAATTTTTTTATATTAGAACTATTTATATTAGATTCTTTTTATATTCGTTTGTATTTTATTAGAGATTTTTTATATTAGAATTTTTTTATATCAGAATTTTTTATATTCGTTTTGTTTTTATTAGAAATTTTTTATATTAGAATTTTTTATATTCGTTTTGTTTTTATTAGAATTTTTTTATATTAGAATTTTTTATATTCCTTTTGTTTTTATTAGAAATTTTTTATATTAGAATTTTTTATATTCGTTTTGTTTTTATTAGAAAGTTTTTATATCAGAAAATCTGTTTATTCGTTTTGTTTTTATTAGAATGTTTTCATTAGAATTTTTTATATCCGTTTTGTTTTTATTAGAATTTTTTTATATTAGAATTTTTATATTCGTTTTGTTTTTATTAGAATTTTTTTATATTAGAATTTTTTATATTCGTTTTGTTTTTATTAGAATTTTTTTATATCAGAATTTTTTATATTCGTTTTGTTTTTATTAGAATTTTTTTATATCAGAATTTTTTATATTCGTTTTGTTTTTATTAGAATGTTTTTATATCAGAATTTTTTATATTCGTTTTGTTTTTATTAGAATTTTTTTATATTAGAATTTTTTATATTCGTTTTGTTTTTATTAGAATTTTTTTATATCAGAATTTTTTATATTCGTTTTGTTTTTATTAGAATTTTTTTATATCAGAATTTTTTATATTCGTTTTGTTTTTATTAGAATTTTTTATATTAGAATTTTTTATATTCGTTTTGTTTTTATTAGAAATTTTTTATATCAAAATTTTTTATATTAGTTTTGTTTTTATTAGAATTTTTTTATATTAGAATTTTTTGTATTCGTTTTGTTTTTTTAGCATTTTTTTATATTAGAATTTTTTATATTCGTTTTGTTTTTATTAGAAATTTTTTATATTAGAATGTTTTTATATGAGATTTTTTTATATTCGTTTTGTTTTTATTAGAATTTTTTTAATTCGATTGTTTTATATTCGTTTTGTTTTCATTAAAGTATTTCATATGAGAATGTTTTATATTCTGTTTGTTTTTATTAGAATTTTATATTAAAATTTTGTTATATAAGAATTTTTTATATTCGTTTTGTTTTTTTTAGAGATTGTTTCTATTTGAATTTTTTTATATTAGAATTTTTTATATGAGTTTTGTTTTTATTAGAAATTTTTTATATCAGAATTTTTTATATTAGAATTTTTTTATATTTGTTTTTTGTTTATTAGAATTTTTTTTATATTAGAATTTTTTTATATTAGAATTTTTTTATATTCGGTTTTTTCTATTAGAATCTTTTTATATTAGTTTTGTTTACATTAGTTTTGTGTTTATTAGAATTTTTCATATTAGAATTTATTTATGTTAGAATTTTTTATATTAGAATATTTTTATATTAGAATTTTTTATATTCGTTTTGTTTTTATTAGAAATTTTATATATCAGAATATCTTTGTATTCGTTTTGTTTTCATTAGAATGTTTTTATTAGAATTTTTTATATTCGTTTTGTTTTTATTAGAAATTTTTTATATCAGAATATCTTTGTATTCGTTTTGTTTTCATTAGAATGTTTTTATTAGAATTTTTTATATTCGTTTTGTTTTTATTAGAAATTTTTTATATCAGAATATCTTTGTATTCGTTTTGTTTTCATTAGAATGTTTTTATTAGAATTTTTTATATTCGTTTTGTTTTTATTAGAATTTGTTATATTAAAATTTTTTATTTTAGAATCTTTTTATATTCGTTTTGTTTCTATTAGAATTTTTTCATATTAGAATTTTTGATATTAGAATCTTTTTATATTAGAATTTTTTTATATTAGAATTTTTTATATTAGAATTTTTTATATTCGTTTTGATTTTATTAGAATTTTTTATATTAGAATTTTTTATATTAGAATTTTTTATATTCGTTTTGATTTTATTAGAATTTTTTTTATATTAGAATTTTTTATATTAGAATTTTTTATATCCGTTTTGATTTTATTAGAATTTTTTTTATATTAGAAATTTTTTATATTCGTTTTGTTTTTATTAGAATTTTTTTATATCAGAATTTTTTATATTCGTTTTGTTTAATTAGAATTTTTTTATATTAGAATTTTTTATATTCGTTTTGTTTTTATTAGAATTTTTTTATATCAGAATTTTTTATATTCGTTTTGTTTTTATTAGAATTTTTTTATATCAGAATTTTTTATATTCGTTTTGTGTTTATTAGAATTTTTTAATATTAGAATTTTTTATATTCGTTTTGAAATATTATTATTATGAATTATTAGAAATTTTTTATATCAAAATTTTTTATATTAGTTTTGTTTTTATTAGAATTTTTTTATATTAGAATTTTTTGTATTCGTTTTGTTTTTTTAGCATTTTTTTATATCAGAACTTTGTATATTCGTTTTGTTTTTATTAGAAATTTTTTTATATTAGAATGTTTTTATATGAGATTTTTTTATATTCGTTTTGTTTTTATTAGATTTTTTTAATTCGATTGTTTTATATTCGTTTTGTTTTCATTAAAGTTTTTCATATGAGAATGTTTTATATTCTGTTTGTTTTTATTAGAATTTTATATTAGAATTTTGTTATATAAGAATTTTTTATATTCGTTTTGTTTTTTTTAGAGATTGTTTTTATTAGAATTTTTTATATAAGAATTTCTTATATGAGTTTTGTTTTTATTAGAATTTTTTTATATCAGAATTTTTTATATTAGAATTTTTTTATATTTGTTTTTGTTTATTAGAATTTTTTTTATATTAGAATTTTTTTATATTAGAATTTTTTTATATTCGGTTTTTTCTATTAGAATTTTTTTATATTAGTTTTGTTTACATTTGTTTTGTGTTTATTAGAATTTTTCATATTAGAATTTATGTATGTTAGAATTTTTTATATTATTTTTGTTTTTATTGGAATTTTTTATATTAGAATATTTTTATATTAGAATTTTTTATATTCGTTTTGTTTTTATTAGAAATTTTTTATATCAGAATATCTTTGTATTCGTTTTGTTTTCATTAGAATGTTTTTATTAGAATTTTTTATATTCGTTTTGTTTTTATTAGAATTTGTTATATTAAAATTTTTTCTATTAGAATCTTGTTTATATTCGTTTTGTTTTTATTACAATTTTGTTATTTTAGAATCTTTTTATATTCGTTTTGTTTCTATTAGAATTTTTTCATATTAGAATTTTTGATATTAGAATCTTTTTATATTAGAATTTTTTTATATTAGAATTTTTTATATTAGAATTTTTTATATTCGTTATGATTTTATTAGAATTTTTTTATATTAGAATTTTTTATATTAGAATTTTTTATATTCGTTATGATTTAATTAGAATTTTTTTATATTAGAATTTTTTATATTAGAATTTTTTATATTCGTTATGATTTAATTAGAATTTTTTTATATTAGAATTTTTTATATTAGAATTTTTTATATTCGTTATTATTTAATTAGAATTTTTTTATATTAGAATTTTTTATATTAGAATTTTTTATATCCGTTTTGATTTTATTAGAATTTTTTTATATTAGAATTTTTTATATTAGAATTTTTTATATCCGTTTTGATTTTATTAGAATTTTTTTTATATTAGAAAATTTTTATATTCGTTTTGTTTTTATTAGAATTTTTTATTAGACAGTTGTTATATTCGTTTTGTTTTTATTAAAAAATTTTTATATTAGAATTTTTTTTTATTAGAAATTATTTATATTCGTTTTGATTTTATTAGATTTTTTTTATATTAGAAATTTTTTATATTCGTTTTGTTTTTATTAGAATTTGTTATATTAAAATTTTTATATTAAAATCTTTTTATATTCGTTTTTTTTATTAGAATTTTTTTATATGAGAATCTTTTTATATTCGTTTTGTTCCTATTAGAATTTTTTATATTAGAATTTTTTTTTATATTAGAATCTTTTTATATTAGAATTTTTATATAAGAATTTTTTTTTATTAGAATTGTTTTTATATTGGTTTTGATTTTATTAGAATTTTTTTATATTAGAATTTTTTATATTAGAATTTTTTTACATTCGTTTTGATTTTATTAGAATTTTTTTATATTAGAAATTTTTTATATTCGTTTTGTTTTTATTAGAAATTTTTTATATTAGTAATTTTATATATTTGTTTTGTTTTTATTAGAATTTTTTATTAGAAATTTTTTATATTCGTTTTGTTTTTATTAGAATTTTTTTATATTAGAATTTTTTTATATTAGAATTTTTTTATATTAGAAATTTTTTATATTCGTTTTGATTTTATTAGATTTTTTTATATTAGAAATTTGTTATATTCGTTTTGTTTTTATTAGAAAATTTTATTAAAATTTTTTTATATTCGTTTTGTTTTTATTAGAATTTTTTTATATTAGAATTTTTTATATTCGTTTTGTTTTTATTAGAATTTTTTTATATTAGAATTTTTTATATTCGTTTTCTTTTCATTAGAAATATTTTATATTAGAATTTTTGTCTATTAGAATTTTTATATTCGTTTTGTTTTTATTAGAATTTTTTATATTAGAATTATATTATATCCGTTTCGTTTTCATTAGAATTTTTTATATTAGAATTTTTTATATTGTTTTTTTTTATTAGAATTTTTATATTTGAATTTTTTATATTTGTTTTGTTTTTATTACAATTTTTTATAGTCGCTTTGTTTTTATTAGAATGTTTTCAAAACAGAAAAGTAATATTCAAAAATTTAAGGAAAAAATGAAACACTGAAAGAAATTATTCGTAAAATATCAGTGTAAAAAATGAGAAACCCATTTATAGTTTTGTTTTATTTGCATGTTTTAAACGTGACAAAAAATACACACCTTAAATCGCACAAACCGGTTTTCGCCCGCGTGGGGATGCAACTAAATATTATTTTGTTTATCTATTTTATTTTTGTAATACATGAATATAACATTTTTGTAATACATGAATATAACATTTTTGTAATACATGAATATAACATTTTTGTAATACATGAATATAACATTTACTCAGCATTTTAGTGTCAACTTCCATCGACAAATCATTTTAAATGAAAAAAGTATAACATTAAAGCGGAACGATTTTATTTATTTGTAATGCCAACCAAATTTTAAAAACATATTTTCGGTTTTATTTACTTATTTCGTTTTGTAAGGAGTGTAGAAAAATAAAATCTATTTTAAAATAAATGAAATAAAAAGACGATTCGTAAATTGGCGACTTAAAAAAACATCCATGGTACTTTTATTTATTTATGCAGAATTTTTGATAACGGAACTCATAAACTGGTTTCAAGGCATTAGAGTTTTTTTTTATTATAATATATATATATATATATATATATATATATATATATATATATATATATATATATATATATATATATATATATATATAAGAACTGGATCTTAATGAAGTAAATGAGACATTTAAATCATATTAGTTTTTAAAGAATATGTTTATGATATTCATCTCATATCATCATTTTATTTTGGCATGTCAACTTTGTAAGTCTAGAATGAGAAAAGCTCTAAAATATCTTATCCGGTTTATGGCGTCTTCGATTATTCCTTGTCCTTTGAATGAAACTAACAAATGCATGCTGAGATGCGATTAAGTAGAATCTTAGATGCGATTAAGTGGAATCACCTTTATTTAGCCATGTACACCTTTTAATTTTTAGATATAAAATTAGGAGTTTCATATTTTGCCAGTGTGAGTTTTATATATATTTTTTGTTATATATATATATATATATATATATATATATATATATATATATATATATATATATATATATATATTTGTTGTTATTTGTTTTTCTACAATTCATCTGTACCACATTTTTTTCTTTAGGGACATTAATATGGATGGCAATATAACTGCCTTATCTGCATTGACAAGTTGATCCACCAAAAATTATTAATTTGTGGATTATTTCAAACAAATCACGTGACACACATGGATTCGAAGGTGAGTATTTTTGTTTTAATATTTTATTGATAACAATAGTTTGTGATTTTTTTTAGTGAGGCGCATATTTTTCGTATTTATATTCTTCGGTTAACTGCTCTTACTTGGAGTTTCATTTTCACAACGTTTCGAATGTATCCTGTCGAACGTGGAAATCTGCACGGAATTTCGAATTTCGAACCCTTTATTTAATTTACAAAGTGTCCGAAGAATCCAAATACCTCTTCTGCTGTTGCTACTACTACTACTACTACTACTACTAATAATAATAATAATAATAATAATAATAATAATAATAATAATAGTGTTAAGTTGTAGTTTTCAACTTTTTTCTAACTTTAATCCCAAAATTAATAATTGCAATATTTTATTCTATTCTATTTACAAAAACACACATAATTCCATAAACTACATAAATTTATGTGTGTTATTTGCAAATAGAATACATTCATTACTAATCAATATAATCAATACCATCAATATTTTCTGCACAACAATAGATAGTTTCAAATTTTAACTTTAAAAATCATAATTGATATTGCTTGACTTTGCAGGTTAGTTTTAAAAAATAATCAACGAATTTTAGTCTTTAAAATTTATTGTTAAATAATGTCTGTTGTTTTATTTTATTACGGCTTCATTTACGGTATAGCTTATAGTTCATTGTTTTTTATGCAATATGTTTCAAAGTTTTCTAATACATAAAAAGCTATCAATCATCGTCGATAGCCTGACTTTTCCGCATGTCGCACGTCACAGTGTATGACGTCACGTTTAATCGCAAAAGCCGTCTTTTTGCGAAGAGTAAAAGTGTAGGATGGTAGGGCTGCCATAAATTTAAAAAAACACACACATCAGTTTGTTATTATCTGATGTGAGTGTTTGTTATGCTTGCTCTCTCATTCCGCACTTTTATCCGATAGGAAAATATTGTTACCATCTATTATAAACAATATTAAGTTTAGTTACATACGTTTATATGCTTGATTACAGTTAAAAATTAAAGTTTTAAGAAATTCGATTTTCTTTTTTATCGTTAGCAAATTTTGCTTCCTATTTTAATCCGCTCATTAGATTCACAATCGGTTCTGGTGCTGAGAATGCAATAATCCAAACGTTTGTCCAATTGTACTGTTGTTAATGTAATTGCTTCTGAATGGTCGTCACAACGCATTTCATTAGGGATTGTGCTACATGTTTTGCAATTACTGTCTCCCCACAACATGTAGCTTTTCACAAAATTCCATTGAGATTAAAAGTCATAGGCAGTTCCTGAACTACTAGTTTTGTAAGAAATGACATACGGTTGGCATGACAAACCATTACCTGTGGGAAATTAATCATTTTTAATATTAAATTAACCTTATATGTTAATAACTTATTAATACAATTATTTAATTAATATGATAAAGAATTAACATGCAATTTATATTTTCCCTTAATATATCTAAATATACTAACATATACATTTTATTTTTAGGCAATTTTCTATATCTACTGTAGTAAAATAGAAATATATAAACGTTACTTTGTTTCCCTGTGAATTTTCTCCATTTTATTTTTTGTTTAACTTTTTGTTTTTTCACTTTAGTAGATTTTCTCCCTTTTATAGAACACTCAAATGTATGACCCGTGAGCAGGCAACAGGAGAAAGCCAAGTATCTAAAATGCTCTTCTATTTTTAAGCTATTACTTTCAAATAAATGTTTTTCATTTAATTTGAAATGTTTTTCATTTAATTTGAAACATTTTACACTACCTTGAATTTTTTTCCATGAAATGTTGTGGCTGGATTTTGACATTTTTTTAAATTAACATTTTATTTAAACGATTTCAACGATGTACATGCGACATTTTACTGCAGTCTTCCCAAAATTACCTTCAAAGAACAACCTTGATTATCCGTGTCTATTTAAACTCTTTTAATACCATAGTAAAACAAAATTTTGTTTAGTAATTGTAATGAAATTTACTGGTCTGTTTTAAGCTCTACGGAATATTCTTTATATATATATATATATATATATATATATATATATATATATATATATATATATATATATATATATATATATATATAGCATGGGTGCCCGGTGATGCCCTGGTGTTTGGAGGTGTGTGTGTGTTGAGCAAAAAGAAAAGTGGTAGTAGGAAGGCAGGCTCGAACCCCTTCTGCGAAGGAGGAAAAGAAACAAAAGTGACGTCTTTGCTTTTACGACCACCGCCAAACCGAAAGTGACGTAGGTTTAAATTAAGGCCAGACAATCGAAACGAAAGGATAACTTTCGAAAGTATCGGCGAAAAAAACAACCCCTCCCTGTAGAAAAGTGCCCAGTTGAGGGTGAAGAAATTAATGTTTTTAGACAATTCTTCGGTATTTGTCGTCTGAAGGGGCGAGTCTCAACACGATACTTATCTTGTGAAAATCCTTCGCCTTTGTCGGAAGTTTAAGGCAGACATGCAAACATACATACATACATTAATAGATTTGTAGTTTTAACCCAAACCGATTAAAAAGCTTGCTCTATCTCTGAATATCTTTTATTTCAAATGTTTATACCAGATATTATCTGAGTAATTTTGTAGAGATCGCAGAAATATTTTTTTTTAAATTTGACCCCTATTATGACCCCCAAACATTTATTGTTTGGGGCTCAAATCAAGTTATTAAGTTAAATCCATGTCCAAGAAACCTATATCTAAAATTTCTTGTGTTTATATCCCAGGTTGGCGGAGGAGTTTGGTAGAGTTCTCAAAGGTCAAATCGTTGAACTTTGACCCCTTACCAGCCAAATTTCTGGCCGAAACCCGATGCCAAAGATTTTTCCACATTTCAGTACCCTGAATATCAAATATCGAGTCTATAGACTTAAAACTGAGAGGGTTATTGTGTAAGGAAATGTACACAGACACGTTTACTTTTATAGATATACTAGCAAAAGTACCCGTCGTGGACTGGGTCCAAAAACAGCCTACAGAAAATGGACTCTGATTTATTAAAGTATTATAGGTTATGAAAAGGAAGGGTTGTAAAGAGATAGCTTCGAAATTAAGGCTATCAAAACCCAAGCAAAGTATGATGAAAGTACAAATAAAATAGATAAACCCCATAATTTATTAAAACATACCTGTTCACACTGAAACATTTATATTCTGTGGATCTATATTAAAAAAACTTTGTTAAACTTTGTTACATATTTCTATTCTATGGAGGTCAGACGCGAACGAACACCCCATAATTTTATTATACCATATTTCTTCAAATTGAAACATAATTATCAAAGTATACTTACGCAGATAGATATGTAAAGTCTTTTTTAACGTTTGTGCCTATTTCCATTTTATGGAGGCCAGGCGCGAACCAGACCCCATAATTTTAACGAATCATCATTATGCCAGATCAAACATACACATTCCTGTGTCTCGATACATCTTCTATCATTATATGCGATCAGTTTTCTATAATAGTGAACCATATAGGAGCCTATTCGTGACCAGACACACACATAGACGTTCGGCTTTATATTATACTAGCATGGCTTCCCGGCGTTTCCCGGGCGTTTGCAGGTGTATGCTGAGAAAAAAAAACGGTCCATTTTTTTAATTTGACCCCTATTATGACCCCTTAAAATTTATTGTTTTGGTCCCAAATCAAGTTATTAAGTTAGATCCATGTCCAAGGAACCTATATCTAAAATTTCAAGTGTTTAGACCCAACATTGTCGGAGGACTTTGGTAGAGTTCTCAAAGGTCAAATCGTTGAACTTTGATCCCTTAACAGCGACATTTCTGGACGAAAACCGATCACGTAGATTTTCCCAAATCTCAGTACCCTGTATATCAAATTTGTAGTCTGTAGACTAAAAATTGACAGAGTGTTTGCATAGGGAAATGTACACAGACACACGCACATACACACACACACACACACACACTTTCACTTTTATAGATATATGGACTAGCATTTCAGCCCGGCGTTGCTCGGGTGTTTGGAGGTGTATATTGATAAAAAAAAAAGCGGTCAAGTTTTTTAATTTAGACCCCTATTAGGCCACCAGAACATTTACTGTTTTGGGCTCAAATCAAGTTATTAAGTTAGATCCATGTCCAAGGAACCTACATATGAAATTTCAAGTGTTTAGTCCCAAAATTGTCGGAGGAGTTTGGTAGAATTCTCAAAGGTACAAATCGTTGAACATTGACCTCTTAACAGAAAAATTTCTGGCCGCAAACCGATCACATAGATTTTCCCAAATCTCAGTACCCTGTATATCAAATTTCGAGTCTTTACACTTTAAATTGACAGAGTTATTGCGTAGGGAAATGTACACACACACACACAAACGGACACACAGATACACAGACACGGTCACTGTTATATATATATACTAGCTGTTCCGCCCGGCTTTGCTCGGGTCATATGTACTGTTCACAAGGTTATGTGCATATATATATATATATATTAAACAGTCTGACCATGTAAAGTAATGCCTTCCTGTATAATAATCTTCCTTAACTGCTATAGAGAAAAGACATTCAGAGATTTTCACACACACACACACACACACACACACACACACACACACACACACACACACACACACACACACATATATGTGTGTGTGTGTGTGTGTGTGTGTGTGTGTGTGTGTGTGTGTGTGTGTGTACTAGCAAAAGTACCCGTCGTTGACTGGGTTTAACAACAGACTACAGAAAATGGACTCTGATTTATTAAAGTATGATAGATCATGAAAAGGAAGGGTTGAAAAGAGATATCTTCTAATTTGGGGGTATCAAAACCAAAACCAAATATGATGAAAATAAAAATAAAATAGATAAACCTCATAATTTATTTTACCATACCTGTTCACACTGAAACACTTATCACAATATTCTGTGGATCTATATTAAAAAACCTTGTTAAACTTTGTTACATATTTCTATTCTATGGAAGTCAGGTGCGAACGAACACCCCCATGATTTTATTATACCATATTTCTATGTATTTGTATGCATTGGATTCACTCCTAAACTAATTAAGCGATCATTAATAATTTCAATCATGTGTGTATGATTATATATTCTTATGTATTGATTTCACCCCTAAATTAATTAACCGATCATTATGATTTTTTAATGTGTATATGATTATATATTTTTATGTGTTGGATTCACTCCGAAACTAATTAACCGATCAGTATTACTTTTAAGGATGTTCATATAATTATGTATTTCTATTATTGGATTGATTCTTTAACTAATTACCCGATCATTATAAATTTTAATTATGTGTATATGTTTATATATTTCTACGTATTAGATTTACTCCAAAACTAATTAACCGATCATTATGAATTTTACGAGTCTGTATAATTAACAGATCCTTATGAATTTTAAGGATGTGTATATGTTCATATATATGTATTTATTTGATTCACTCCTAAACTAATTAATCGAACATTATGAATTTAAATTATGTGTATATGATTATATATTTTTGTGTCTTGGATCCACTCCAAAACTAATTAACTGATCATTATGATTTATATGTAATGTATATGTTTGTATATGCCTATGGATGTCATATTCTAAAAATCACATACAATGGTCACTTTGTTAATGTATTTCTGTATATAAGGAATTCTATCCAAGTAATAAGGTACTTGTACAGTAAAGTACTCAGATGAAAAGCTTATGCAAAATCATCGAGTAGTTTCATCTTTATGTTAGAAATAAAATACTTGCGCAGTATCCTACTAATAAATAAGGTACATGTGCAGTATAGTGCTCACATGAAAAAACAAAGATTATCTTACCTGTGACGTACATAAGTTATCAAAACCGTAAATCCCGTTAAATATTCGAGTAGTATGAGTTACATATGAAAAATAATGTGCTTCTCCACTATAGCACCCAGATAAAAAAAACAATCAAAAAAGCAATCAAAACCGAAAATATGTAATATATTCGAGTTGTATGACATTTATATAAGAAATAAGGTGCTTCTTTACTATAACTCTCTGATGTAAAAACAAACTCTCACTTGTGACACATGGAAAAGTTAGCACAACAGAAAATCATGTAAAATTACCGAGTAATTTCATCTATATCTTAGAAATGACGTATTTGTACATTATCCTACCCAAGAAATAAGATACTTGTGCAGTATAGTACTGATCTGAAAAAAAACAAAGGACATCCTTCCTGTGACGTGCATAAAAGTTATTAAAGCCGAAAATTATGTAATATATTCGGGTAGTATAACTTATATAAGTAATAAGGTTCTTCTTCACTATAGCACTCTGATGTAAAAAACAAACTCTTACCTGTGATAACAGAAAAGTTTACAAAACAGAAAATTATGTAAATTATTTTATAGATGTTTTATACATTACCCAAGCAAGGAATTCTTTTTCCATATACGTACTGTAAATTTCCTGTTCTAAGGAAAGAACAATTATTTCATACATATAATACCCGTCTTAGGATAGGTAAAATATTCTTTTGCTCAAGATGGCAAATGATACATAGACATCAAAATTTCCTCTATCCTAAGAATAAATAGGTATGTTCAAAATTTTTCTCATTGTATTATACGGTCCCGGGCAACGCCGGTTGGCCTGACTAGTAATAATTAAAATTTAGTTTCCAGCAGTGCATATCTGAACACTGAAAAATCTACCTTTAGCATTATTTTTGAAGAGCTTCTGCATAAAAACACTATGGGTGTGACCTCTAATAGGTTTGTAAATCAATAGTTTTTCAGGACTTCCAATGCGTGCGCAACCAACATACAACTGGCTATGAGAAAAGCCAGGTGTCTGACAATTAAGTTTAACAACTTTGGCTTTGAGAACTAATTCACATAGGAAATGTTACAGGCTTGATCTGAAATAGCATGTCATAAGGAATAAGGAGAATCCGAGAAATTAACACATTTCACATTTAAAATTTCCAAATGATATAATGGTTATCAGAACATTAGTTTTTTAAGATTGTATTGTTAAGCGTGTGCTATTACACAGTTTAGGTGGATCGAGATTTCTTATTAATATATCTGGAGCTTCTTTTAGTCATATAATTAAGAAATCAGGTTATCATGTGGCATTCCAGGCGGTTGTAGTGAATTCTACAGACAATTTTACCGCCTGATCTTTAAGTAAATAGCACAATCAATGGATTGCTAATTCTTGAAAAAGCTTATGACTAATCATATCAACGGCATCATTTTCGAGAGGCAAAGATTGCTTTTCCACGAAGTCATTTAACATTGCGGAAATTTTTAGCAATATCTGGTAAAACTTTTTTTTTTATTTATTGTTTTTGAGCAAATTTTGAGCAATATATCTGGTAATTTATTTATTTGAGCAAATTCAAATTTTAATGAGTATCGTTAACAAATAATGAACAAGAGAACTTCTGTTTATGCTTGAATGATTGCTTTAGTGTCAATATTTCATTCGTTGATTTTAGTCTTGTGGCAGTTTTTGGATTGTAAATGTCGACTTTTATAAGTTTCGGGTATGTTGACAACGAATATCACAGTTAAATTTGGAGCCGATAAGTCGTTTACCAGACATAAAAACATGATATCCAACGTAAAATCTAATGAATTCCATGGCAGCCATTTTGATTTCACAACCGAATAGTAATGTGCATGTATGTAACTGAAGCTGACAACAAAGCAAATATTTTTTTCATCTTCCAATGGAAAAAGGGGTGGGTATTCCGAAAACTTTTCTTAACATGGGGAGTTTGGGGTGTTTATTCGGAAAGCCGTTACCGATTGTGAAAAATGGCTGCCAGGGATTGCATTAGCTTATACGTTGAATAACAAATGTTTTCATAGCACACAAATTTAACTGTAATATTCGTTGTAAACATACCCGAAACTTATAAAAGTCGACATTTACAATCCAAAAACTTTCGTTGTAAACATACCGGAAAACCTTTAATAGTCGACATTTCGAATGTGAACGATGAGTTGTGGTTAATGTAAAAACAAATTATTTTAAAACTGTAACAGAAAGTAATATTAGTTTTCTCAAAATTAAATGCTTATTCATATTTATATAATATATTATTTTTATTTTCCAATTCTGTAAATAAATATGCTGATTCAGCTTAAAATAAAGTAACATGACTTCAGTTAAAACCTAAACAAAAGTATTCAGTGTTTCAGCCGCGTTCTCTGCCGATATATTTATCCAGAGAAAGACAAGTAAATGCTTAATATTAGACATCTTAAAGAAGTGCGATTTTATGGGAGTATGGGCAGAAGTAAAAGCATATCAGCCAGATATTTGTATGCGTTATTTACAACTTACAGATATTTGTATGCGTTATTTACAACTTACAGATATTTCTACGCGTTATTTACAACTTACAGATATTTGTATGCGTTATTTACAACTTACAGATATTTGTATGCGTTATTTACAACTTACAGATATTTGTATGCGTTATTTACAACTTACAGATAGTTGTATGCGTTATTTACAACTTACAGATATTTGTATGCGTTATTTACAACTTATAGATATTGGTATGCGTTATTTACAACTTACAGATATTTGCATGCGTTATTTACAACTTACAGATATTTGTATGCGTTATTTACAACTTACAGATATTTCTACGCGTTATTTACAACTTACAGATATTTATATGCGTTATTTACAACTTACAGATGTTTGTATGCGTTATTTACAACTTACAGATATTTGTATGCGTTATTTACAACTGACAGATATTTCTACGCGTTATTTACAACTTACAGATATTTGTATGCGTTATTTACAACTTACAGATAGTTGTATGCGTTATTTACAACTTACAGATATTTGTATGCGTTATTTACAACTTACAGATATTTGTACGCGTAATTTACAACTTACAGATATTTGTATGCGTTATTTACAACTTACAGATATTTGTATGCGTCATTTACAACTTACAGATATTTCTACGCGTTATTTACAACTTACAGATATTTGTATGCGTTATTTACAACTTACAGATATTTGTATGCGTTATTTACAACTTATAGATATTTGTATGCGTTATTTACAACTTACAGATATTTGTATGCGTTATTTACAACTTACAGATATTTGTATGCGTTATTTACAACTTACAGATATTTCTACGCGTTATTTACAACTTACAGATATTTATATGCGTTATTTACAACTTACAGATGTTTGTATGCGTTATTTACAACTTACAGATATTTGTATGTGTTATTTACAACTGACAGATATTTCTACGCGTTATTTACAACTTACAGATATTTGTATGCGTTATTTACAACTTACAGATATTTGTATGCGTTATTTACAACATACAGATATTTGTACGCGTAATTTACAACTTACAGATATTTGTATGCGTTATTTACAACTTACAGATATTTGTATGCGTCATTTACAACTTACAGATATTTCTACGCGTTATTTACAACTTACAGATATTTGTATGCGTTATTTACAACTTACAGATGTTTATATGCGTTATTTACAACTTACAGATATTTGTATGCGTTATTTACAACTTACAGATATCTGTATGCGTTATTTACAACTTACAGATTATTGTATGCGTTATTTACAACTTACAGATATTTGTATGCGTCATTTACAACTTACAGATATTTGTACGCGTAATTTACAACTTACAGATATTTGTATGCGTTATTTACAACTTACAGATAGTTGTATGCGTTATTTACAACTTACAGATATTTGTATGCGTTATTTACAACTTACAGATATTTGTATGCGTTATTTACAACTTACAGATATTTGTACGCGTTATTTACAACTTACAGATATTTGTACGCGTTATTAAAAACTTACAGACATATGTATGCGTTATTTACAACTTGCAGATATTTGTACGCGTTATTTACAACTTACAGATATTTGCATGCGTTATTTACAACTTACAGATATTTGTATGCGTAATTTACAACTTACAGATATTTGTATGCGTTATTTACAACTTAAAGATATTTGTATGCGTTATTTACAACTTACAGATATTTGTATGCGTTATTTACAACTTACAGATATTTGTATGCGTTATTTACAACTTACAGATATTTGTACGCGGTATTTACAACTTACAGATATTTGTATGCCTTATTTACAACTTACAGATATTTGTATGCGTTATTTAAAACTTACAGATATTTGTATGTGTTATTTACAACTTACAGATATTTCTACGCGTTATTTACAACTTACAGATAGTTGCATGCGTTATTTACAACTTACAGATATTTGTATGCGTTATTTACAACTTACAGATATTTGTATGCGTTATTTACAACTTACAGATATTTGTATGCGTTATTTACAATTTACAGATATTTGTATGCGTTATTTACAACTTACAGATATTTGTATGAGTTATTTACAATTTACAGATATTTCTACGCGTTATTTACAACTTACAGATATTTGTATGCGTTATTTACAACTTACAGATAGTTGTATGCGTAATTTACAACTTACAGATATTCGTATGCGTTATTTACAACTTACAGATATTTGTATGCGTTATTTACAACTTACAGATATTTGTATGCGTTATTTACAACTTACAGATATTTGTATGCGTTATTAAAAACTTACAGATATTTGTACGCGTTATTTACAACTTACAGATATTTGTATGCGTTATTTACAACTTACAGATATTTGTATACGTTATTTACAACTTACAGATATTTGTACGCGTTATTTACAACTTACATATATTTGTACACGTTATTTACAACTTACAGATATTTGTACGCGTTATTTACAACTTACAGATAGTTGTATGCGTTATTTACAACTTACAGATATTTGTACGCGTAATTTACAACTTACAGATATTTGTATGCGTTATTTACAACTTACAGATATTTGTATGCGTCATTTACAACTTACAGATATTTCTACGCGTTATTTACAACTTACAGATATTTGTATGCGTTATTTACAACTTACAGATGTTTATATGCGTTATTTACAACTTACAGATATTTGTATGCGTTATTTACAACTTACAGATATCTGTATGCGTTATTTACAACTTACAGATTATTGTATGCGTTATTTACAACTTACAGATATTTGTATGCGTCATTTACAACTTACAGATATTTGTACGCGTAATTTACAACTTACAGATATTTGTATGCGTTATTTACAACTTACAGATAGTTGTATGCGTTATTTACAACTTACAGATATTTGTATGCGTTATTTACAACTTACAGATATTTGTATGCGTTATTTACAACTTACAGATATTTGTACGCGTTATTTACAACTTACAGATATTTGTACGCGTTATTAAAAACTTACAGACATATGTATGCGTTATTTACAACTTGCAGATATTTGTACGCGTTATTTACAACTTACAGATATTTGCATGCGTTATTTACAACTTACAGATATTTGTATGCGTAATTTACAACTTACAGATATTTGTATGCGTTATTTACAACTTAAAGATATTTGTATGCGTTATTTACAACTTACAGATATTTGTATGCGTTATTTACAACTTACAGATATTTGTATGCGTTATTTACAACTTACAGATATTTGTACGCGGTATTTACAACTTACAGATATTTGTATGCCTTATTTACAACTTACAGATATTTGTATGCGTTATTTAAAACTTACAGATATTTGTATGTGTTATTTACAACTTACAGATATTTCTACGCGTTATTTACAACTTACAGATAGTTGCATGCGTTATTTACAACTTACAGATATTTGTATGCGTTATTTACAACTTACAGATATTTGTATGCGTTATTTACAACTTACAGATATTTGTATGCGTTATTTACAATTTACAGATATTTGTATGCGTTATTTACAACTTACAGATATTTGTATGAGTTATTTACAATTTACAGATATTTCTACGCGTTATTTACAACTTACAGATATTTGTATGCGTTATTTACAACTTACAGATAGTTGTATGCGTAATTTACAACTTACAGATATTCGTATGCGTTATTTACAACTTACAGATATTTGTATGCGTTATTTACAACTTACAGATATTTGTATGCGTTATTTACAACTTACAGATATTTGTATGCGTTATTAAAAACTTACAGATATTTGTACGCGTTATTTACAACTTACAGATATTTGTATGCGTTATTTACAACTTACAGATATTTGTATACGTTATTTACAACTTACAGATATTTGTACGCGTTATTTACAACTTACATATATTTGTACACGTTATTTACAATTTACAGATATTTGTACGCGTTATTTACAACTTACAGATAGTTGTATGCGTTATTTACAACTTACAGATATTTGTACGCGTAATTTACAACTTACAGATATTTGTATGCGTTATTTACAACTTACAGATATTTGTATGCGTCATTTACAACTTACAGATATTTCTACGCGTTATTTACAACTTACAGATATTTGTATGCGTTATTTACAACTTACAGATGTTTATATGCGTTATTTACAACTTACAGATATTTGTATGCGTTATTTACAACTTACAGATATCTGTATGCGTTATTTACAACTTACAGATTATTGTATGCGTTATTTACAACTTACAGATATTTGTATGCGTCATTTACAACTTACAGATATTTGTACGCGTAATTTACAACTTACAGATATTTGTATGCGTTATTTACAACTTACAGATAGTTGTATGCGTTATTTACAACTTACAGATATTTGTATGCGTTATTTACAACTTACAGATATTTGTATGCGTTATTTACAACTTACAGATATTTGTACGCGTTATTTACAACTTACAGATATTTGTACGCGTTATTAAAAACTTACAGACATATGTATGCGTTATTTACAACTTGCAGATATTTGTACGCGTTATTTACAACTTACAGATATTTGCATGCGTTATTTACAACTTACAGATATTTGTATGCGTAATTTACAACTTACAGATATTTGTATGCGTTATTTACAACTTAAAGATATTTGTATGCGTTATTTACAACTTACAGATATTTGTATGCGTTATTTACAACTTACAGATATTTGTATGCGTTATTTACAACTTACAGATATTTGTACGCGGTATTTACAACTTACAGATATTTGTATGCCTTATTTACAACTTACAGATATTTGTATGCGTTATTTAAAACTTACAGATATTTGTATGTGTTATTTACAACTTACAGATATTTCTACGCGTTATTTACAACTTACAGATAGTTGCATGCGTTATTTACAACTTACAGATATTTGTATGCGTTATTTACAACTTACAGATATTTGTATGCGTTATTTACAACTTACAGATATTTGTATGCGTTATTTACAATTTACAGATATTTGTATGCGTTATTTACAACTTACAGATATTTGTATGAGTTATTTACAATTTACAGATATTTCTACGCGTTATTTACAACTTACAGATATTTGTATGCGTTATTTACAACTTACAGATAGTTGTATGCGTAATTTACAACTTACAGATATTCGTATGCGTTATTTACAACTTACAGATATTTGTATGCGTTATTTACAACTTACAGATATTTGTATGCGTTATTTACAACTTACAGATATTTGTATGCGTTATTAAAAACTTACAGATATTTGTACGCGTTATTTACAACTTACAGATATTTGTATGCGTTATTTACAACTTACAGATATTTGTATACGTTATTTACAACTTACAGATATTTGTACGCGTTATTTACAACTTACATATATTTGTACACGTTATTTACAACTTACAGATATTTGTACGCGTTATTTACAACTTACAGATAGTTGTATGCGTTATTTACAACTTACAGATATTTGTATGCGTGATTTACAACTTACAGATATTTGTATGCGTTATTTACAACTTACAGATATTGGTATGCGTTATTTACAACTTACAGATATTTGTATGCGTCATTTACAACTTACAGATATTTCTACGCGTTATTTACAACTTACAGATATTTGTACGCGTTATTTACAACTTACAGATATTTCTACGCGGTATTTACAACTTACAGATATTTGTATGCGTTATTTACAACTTACAGATATTTATATGCGTTATTTACAACTTACAGATATTTGTATGCGTGATTTACAACTTACAGATATTTGTATACGTTATTTACAACTTACAGATATCTGTATGCGTTATTTACAACTTACAGATAATTGTATGCGTTATTTACAGCTTACAGATATTTGTATGCGTTATTTCACACTTACAGATTTTTGTACGCGTAATTTACAACTAACAGATATTTGTATGCGTTATTTACAACTTACAGTTATTTGTATGCGTTATTTACAACTTACAGATATTTGTACGCGTTATTTAAAACTTACAGATATTTGTACGCGTTATTTACAACTTACAGATATTTGTAGGCGTTATTTACAACTTACAGATATTTCTACGCGTTATTTACCACTTACAGGAATTTGTATGCGTTATTTACAACTTACAGATAGTGGTATTCGTTATTTACAACTTACAGATATTTGTATGCGTTATTTACAACTTACAGATATTTGTATGCGTTATTTACAACTTACAGATAATTGTATGCGTTATTTACAACTTACAGATATTTGTACGCGTTATTTACAACTTACAGATGTTTGTATGCGTTATTTACAAATTACAGATATTTGTATGCGTTATTTACAATTACAGATATTTCTACGCGTTATTTACAACTTACAGATATTTGTATGCGTTATTTACAACTTACAGATATTTGTATGCGTTATTTACAACTTACAGATATTTGTACGCGTAATTAACAACTTACAGATATTTGTATGCGTTATTTACAACTTATAGATATTTGCATGCGTTATTTACAACTTACAGATATTCGTATGAATTACTTACAACTTACAGATATTTGTATGCGTTATTTACAACCTTCAGATATTTGTATGCGTTATTTACAACTTACAGATATTTGTATGCGTTATTTACAACTTACAGATATTTCTACGCGTTATTTACAACTTACAGATATTTGTATGCGTTATTTACAATTTAAAGATGTTTATATGCGTTATTTACAACTTACAGATATTTTTATGCGTTATTTACAACTTACAGATATTTGTATACGTTATTTACAACTTACAAATATCTGTATGCGTTATTTAAAACTTACAGATAATTGTATGCGTTATTTACAACTTACAGATATTTGTATGCGTTATTTACAACTTACAGATATTTGTACGCGTAATTTACAACTTACAGATATTTGTATGCGTTATTTACAACTTACAGATAGTTGTATGCGTTATTTACAACTTACAGATATTTGTATGCGTTATTTACAACGTGCAGATTTTTGTATGCGTTATTTACAACGTGCAGATTTTTGTATGCGTTATTTACAACTTACAGATATTTGTACGCGTTATTTACAACTTACAGATATTTGTACGCGTTATTACTACCTTACAGACATTTGTATACGTTATTTACAACTTACAGATATTTGTACGCGTTATTTACAACTTACAGATATTCGATGCGTTATTTACAACTTACAGATATTTGTATGCGTTATTTACAACTTACAGATATTTGTATGCGTAATTTACAACTTACCGATATTTCTACGCGTTATTTACAACTTACAGATATTTGTATGCGTTATTTACAACTTACAGATGTTTATATGCGTTATTTACAACTTACAGATATTTGTATGCGTTATTTACAACTTACAGATATCTGTATGCGTTATTTACAACTTACAGATTATTGTATGCGTTATTTACAACTTACAGATATTTGTACGCGTAATTTACAACTTACAGATATTTGTATGCGTTATTTACAACTTACAGATAGTTGTATGCGTTATTTACAACTCACAGATATTTGTATGCGTTATTTACAACTTACAGATATTTGTATGCGTTATTTACAACTTACAGATATTTGTACGCCTTATTTACAACTTACAGATATTTGTACGCGTTATTAAAAACTTACAGACATATGTATGCGTTATTTACAACTTGCAGATATTTGTACGCGTTATTTACAACTTACAGATATTTGCATGCGTTATTTACAACTTACAGATATTTGTATGCGTAATTTACAACTTACAGATATTTGTATGCGTTATTTACAACTTACAGATATTTGTATGCGTTATTTACAACTTACAGATATTTGTATGCGTTATTTACAACTTACAGATATTTGTATGCGTTATTTACAACTTACAGATATTTCTACGCGTTATTTACAACTTACAGATATTTGTATGCGTTATTTACAACTTACAGATATTTGTATGCGTTATTTACAACTTAAAGATATTTGTATGCGTTATTTACAACTTACAGATATTTGTATGCGTTATTTACAACTTACAGATATTTGTATGCGTTATTTACAACTTACAGATATTTGTACGCGGTATTTACAACTTACAGATATTTGTATGCCTTATTTACAACTTACAGATATTTGTACGCGTTATTTAAAACTTACAGATATTTGTACGCGTTATTTACAACTTACAGATATTTGTATGCGTGATTTACAACTTACAGATATTTGTATGCGTTATTTACAACTTACAGATATTTGTATGCGTTATTTACAACTTACAGATATTTGTATACGTTATTTACAACTTACAGATATTTGTACGCGTTATTTACAACTTACATATATTTGTACGCGTTATTTACAACTTACAGATATTTGTACGCGTTATTTACAACTTACAGATAGTTGTATGCGTTATTTACAACTTACAGATATTTGTATGCGTGATTTACAACTTACAGATATTTCTATGCGTTATTTACAACTTACTGATATTGGTATGCGTTATTTACAACTTACAGATATTTGTATGCGTTATTTACAACTTACAGATATTTGTACGCCTTATTTACAACTTACAGATATTTGTACGCGTTGTTTAAAACTTACAGATATTTGTATGCGTTATTTACAACTTACAGATATTTGTACGCGTTATTTACAACTTACAGATATTTGCATGCGTTATTTACAACTTACAGATATTCGTATGCGTTATTTACAACTTACAGATATTTGTATGCGTTATTTACAACTTACAGATATTTGTATGCGTTATTTAAAACTTACAGATATTTGTATGCGTTATTTACAACTTACAGATATTTCTACGCGGTATTTACAACTTACAGATATTTGTATGCGTTATTTACAACTTACAGATATTTATATGCGTTATTTACAACTTACAGACATTTGTATATGTTATTTACAACTTACAGATATTTGTATACGTTATTTACAACTTACAGATATCTGTATGCGTTATTTACAACTTACAGATAATTGTATGCGTTATTTACAACTTACAGATATTTGTATGCGTTATTTCACACTTACAGATATTTGTACGCGTAATTTACAACTAACAGATATTTGTATGCGTTATTTACAACTTACAGTTATTTGTATGCGTTATTTACAACTTACAGATATTTGTACGCGTTATTTAAAACTTACAGATATTTGTACGCGTTATTTACAACTTACAGATATTTGTAGGCGTTATTTACAACTTACAGATATTTCTACGCGTTATTTACCACTTACAGGAATTTGTATGCGTTATTTACAACTTACAGATAGTGGTATTCGTTATTTACAACTTACAGATATTTGTATGCGTTATTTACAACTTACAGATATTTGTACGCCTTATTTACAACTTACAGATATTTGTACGCGTTATTAAAAACTTACAGACATATGTATGCGTTATTTACAACTTGCAGATATTTGTACGCGTTATTTACAACTTACAGATATTTGCATGCGTTATTTACAACTTACAGATATTTGTATGCGTAATTTACAACTTACAGATATTTGTATGCGTTATTTACAACTTACAGATATTTGTATGCGTTATTTACAACTTACAGATATTTGTATGCGTTATTTACAACTTACAGATATTTGTATGCGTTATTTACAACTTACAGATATTTCTACGCGTTATTTACAACTTACAGATATTTGTATGCGTTATTTACAACTTACAGATATTTGTATGCGTTATTTACAACTTACAGATATTTGTATGCGTTATTTACAACTTACAGATATTTGTATGCGTTATTTACAACTTACAGATATTTTTACGCGGTATTTACAACTTACAGATATTTGTATGCCTTATTTACAACTTACAGATATTTGTACGCGTTATTTAAAACTTACAGATATTTGTACGCGTTATTTACAACTTACAGATAGTTGTATGCGTTATTTACAACTTACAGATATTTGTATGCGTGATTTACAACTTACAGATATTTGTATGCGTTATTTACAACTTACAGATATTTGTATGCGTTATTTACAACTTACAGATATTTGTATACGTTATTTACAACTTACAGATATTTCTACGCGTTATTTACAACTTACATATATTTGTACGCGTTATTTACAACTTACAGATATTTGTACGCGTTATTTACAACTTACAGATAGTTGTATGCGTTATTTACAACTTACAGATATTTGTACGCGTTATTTACAACTTACAGATATTTGCATGCGTTATTTACAACTTACAGATATTCGTATGCGTTATTTACAACTTACAGATATTTGTATGCGTTATTTACAACTTACAGATATTTGTATGCGTTATTTAAAACTTACAGATATTTGTATGCGTTATTTACAACTTACAGATATTTCTACGCGGTATTTACAACTTACAGATATTTGTATGCGTTATTTACAACTTACAGATATTTATATGCGTTATTTACAACTTACAGATATTTGTATGCGTTATTTACAACTTACAGATATTTGTATACGTTATTTACAACTTACAGATATCTGTATGCGTTATTTACAACTTACAGATAATTGTATGCGTTATTTACAACTTACAGATATTTGTATGCGTTATTCACAACTTACAGATATTTGTACGCGTAATTTACAACTAACAGATATTTGTATGCGTTATTTACAACTTACAGTTATTTGTATGCGTTATTTACAACTTACAGATATTTGTACGCGTTATTTAAAACTTACAGATATTTGTACGCGTTATTTACAACTTACAGATATTTGTAGGCGTTATTTACAACTTACAGATATTTCTACGCGTTATTTACCACTTACAGGAATTTGTATGCGTTATTTACAACTTACAGATAGTGGTATTCGTTATTTACAACTTACAGATATTTGTATGCGTTATTTACAACTTACAGATATTTGTATGCGTTATTTGCAACTTACAGATATTTCTATGCGTTATTTACAACTTACAGATATTTGTACGCGTTATTTACAACTTACAGATGTTTGTATTCGTTATTTACAACTTACAGATATTTGTATGCGTTATTTACAATTACAGATATTTCTACGCGTTATTTACAACTTACAGATATTTGTATGCGTTATTTACAACTTACAGATAGTTGTATGCGTTATTTACAACTTACAGATATTTGTATGCGTTATTTACAACTTACAGATATTTGTACGCGTAATTAACAACTTACAGATATTTGTATGCGTTATTTACAACTTACAGATATTTGCATGCGTTATTTACAACCTTCAGATATTTGTATGCGTTATTTACAACTTACAGATATTTGTATGCGTTATTTACAACTTACAGATATTTCTACGCGTTATTTACAAATTACAGATATTTGTATGCGTTATTTACAATTTAAAGATGTTTATATGCGTTATTTACAACTTACAGATATTTGTATGCGTTATTTACAACTTACAGATATTTGTATGCGTTATTTACAACTTACAGATATTTGTATGCGTTATTTACAACATACAGATAATTGTATGCGTTATTTACAACTTACAGATATTTGTATGCGTTATTTACAACTTACAGATATTTGTACGCGTAATTTACAACTTACAGATATTTGTATGCGTTATTTACAACTTACAGATAGTTGTATGCGTTATTTACAACTTACAGATATTTGTATGCGTTATTTACAACGTGCAGATTTTTGTATGCGTTATTTACAACTTACAGATATTTGTACGCGTTATTTACAACTTACAGATATTTGTACGCGTTATTACCACCTTACAGACATTTGTTTACGTTATTTACAACTTACAGATGTTTGTACGCGTTATTTACAACTTACAGATATTCGATGCGTTATTTACAACTTACAGATATTTGTATGCGTTATTTACAACTTACAGATATTTGTATGCGTTATTTACAACTTACCGATATTTCTACGCGTTATTTACAACTTGCAGATATTTGTATGCGTTATTTACAACTTACAGATATTTGTATGCGTTATTTACAACTTACAGATATTTGTATGCGTTATTTACAACTTACAGATATTTGTACGCGTTATTTAAAACTTAAAGATATTTGTACGCGTTATTTTCAACTTACAGATATTTGTACGCGTTATTTACAACTTACAGATAGTTGTATGCGTTATTTACAACTTACAGATATTTGTATGCGTGATTTACAACATACAGATATTTGTATGCGTTATTTACAACTTACAGATATTTGTATGCGTTATTTACAACTTACAGATATTTGTATGCGTTATTTACAACTTACAGATATTTGTATGCGTTGTTTACAACTTACAGATATTTGTATGCGTTATCTACAACTTACAGATATTTGTACGCGTTATTTACAACTTACAGATGTTTGTATGCGATTTTACAAATTACAGATATTTGTATGCGTTATTTACAATTACAGATATTTCTACGCGTTATTTACAACTTACAGATATTTGTATGCGTTATTTACAACTTACAGATAGTTGTATGCGTTATTTACAACTTACAGATATTTGTATGCGTTATTTACAATTACAGATATTTGTAGCGTAATTAACAACTTACAGATATTTGTATGCGTTATTTACAACTTACAGATATTTGCATGCGTTTTTTACAACTTACAGATATTCGTATGCATTACTTACAACTTACAGATATTTGTATGCGTTATTTACAACCTTCAGATATTTGTATGCGTTATTTACAACTTACAGATATTTGTATGCGTTATTTACAACTTACAGATATTTCTACGCGTTATTTACAAATTACAGATATTTGTATGCGTTATTTACAATTTAAAGATGTTTATATGCGTTATTTACAACTTACAGATATTTGTATGCGTTATTTACAACTTATAGATATTTGTATACGTTATTTACAACTTACAGATATCTGTATGCGTTATTTACAACTTACAGATAATTGTATGCGTTATTTACAACTTACAGATATTTGTATGCGTTATTTACAACTTACAGATATTTGTACGCGTAATTTAAAACTTACAGATATTTGTATGCGTTATTTACAACTTACAGATAGTTGTATGCGTTATTTACAACTTACAGATATTTGTATGCGTTATTTACAACGTGCAGATTTTTGTATGCGTTATTTACAACTTACAGATATTTGTACGCCTTATTTACAACTTACAGATATTTGTACGCGTTATTACTACCTTACAGACATTTGTATACGTTATTTACAACTTACAGATATTTGTACGCGTTATTTACAACTTACCGATATTTGTATGCGTTATTTACAACTTACAGATATTTGTATGCGTTATTTACAACTTACAGATATTTGTATGCGTTATTTACAACTTACCGATATTTCTACGCGTTATTTACAACTTACAGATATTTGTATGTCTTATTTACAACTTACAGATATTTGTATGCGTTATTTACAACTTACAGATATTTGTATGCGTTATTTACAACTTACAGATATTTGTACGCGTTATTTAAAACTTAAAGATATTTGTACGCGTTATTTTCAACTTACAGATATTTGTACGCGTTATTTACAACTTACAGATAGTTGTATGCGTTATTTACAACTTACAGATATTTGTATGCGTGATTTACAACATACAGATATTTGTATGCGTTATTTACAACTTACAGATATTTGTATGCGTTATTTACAACTTACAGATATTTGTATGCGTTATTTACAACTTACAGATATTTGTATGCGTTATTTACAACTTACAGATATTTGTATGTGTTATTTACAACTTACAGATATTTGTACGCGTTATTTACAACTTTCAGATGTTTTTATGCGTTATTTACAAATTACAGATATTTGTATGCGTTATTTACAATTACAGATATTTCTACGCGTTATTTACAACTTACAGATATTTGTATGCGTTATTTACAACTTACAGATAGTTGTATGCGTTATTTACAACTTACAGATATTTGTATGCGTTATTTACAACTTACAGATATTTGTACGCGTTATTTAAAACTTAAAGATATTTGTACGCGTTATTTTCAACTTACAGATATTTGTACGCGTTATTTACAACTTACAGATAGTTTTATTCGTTATTTACAACTTACAGATATTTGTATGCGTGATTTACAACATACAGATATTTGTATGCGTTATTTACAACTTACAGATATTTGTATGCGTTATTTACAACTTACAGATATTTGTATGCGTTATTTACAACTTACAGATATTGGTATGCGTTATTTACAACTTACAGATATTTGTATGATTTATTTACAACTTACAGATATTTGTACGCGTTATTTAAAACTAACAGATGTTTGTATGCGTTATTTACAAATTACAGATATTTGTATGCGATATTTACAATTACATATATTTCTACGCGTTATTTACAACTTACAGATATTTGTATGCGTTATTTACAACTTACAGATAGTTGTATGCGTTATTTACAACTTACAGATATTTGCATGCGTTATTTACAACTTACAGATATTCGTATGCATTACTTACAACTTACAGATATTTGTATGCGTTATTTACAACCTTCAGATATTTGTATGCGTTATTTACAACTTACAGATATTTGTATGCGTTATTTACAACTTACAGATATTTCTACGCGTTATTTACAAATTACAGATATTTGTATGCGTTATTTACAATTTAAAGATGTTTATATGCGTTATTTACAACTTACAGATATTTGTATGCGTTATTTACAACTTACAGATATTTATATACGTTATTTACAACTTACAGATATCTGTATGCGTTATTTACAACTTACAGATAATTGTATGCGTTATTTACAAATTACAGATATTTGTATGCGTTATTTACAACTTACAGATATTTGTTCGCGTAATTTACAACTTACAGATATTTGTATGCGTTATTTACAACTTACAGATAGTTGTATGCGTTATTTACAACTTACAGATATTTGTATGCGTTATTTACAACGTGCAGATTTTGTGTGCGTTATTTACAACTTACAGATATTTGTACGCGTTATTTACAACTTACAGATATTTGTACGCGTTATTACTACCTTACAGACATTTGTATACGTTATTTACAATTTACAGATATTTGTACGCGTTATTTACAACTTACAGATATTCGTATGCGTTATTTACAACTTACAGATATTTGTATGCGTTATTTACAACTTACAGATATTTGTATGCGTTATTTACAACTTACCGATATTTCTACGCGTTATTTACAACTTACAGATATTTGTATGCGTTATTTACAACTTACAGATATTTGTATGCGTTATTTACAACTTACAGATATTTGTATGCGTTATTTACAACTTACAGATATTTGTATGCTTTATTTACAACTTACAGATATTTGTACGCGTTATTTAAAACTTAAAGATATTTGTACGCGTTATTTTCAACTTACAGATATTTGTACGCGTTATTTACAACTTACAGATAGTTGTATGCGTTATTTACAACTTACAGATATTTGTATGCGTGATTTACAACATACAGATATTTGTATGCGTTATTTACAACTTACAGATATTTGTATGCGTTATTTACAACTTACAGATATTTGTATGCGTTATTTACAACTTACAGATATTTGTATGCGTTATTTACAACTTACAGATATTTGTATGCGTTATTTACAACTTACAGATATTTGTACGCGTTATTTACAACTTACAGATGTTTGTATGCGTTATTTACAAATTACAGATATTTGTATGCGTTATTTACAATTACAGATATTTCTACGCGTTATTTACAACTTACAGATATTTGTATGCGTTATTTACAACTTACAGATAGTTGTATGCGTTATTTACAACTTACAGATATTTGTATGCGTTATTTACAATTACAGATATGTGTACGCGTAATTAACAACTTACAGATATTTGTATGCGTTATTTACAACTTACAGATATTTGCATGCGTTATTTACAACTTACAGATATTCGTATGCATTACTTACAACTTACAGATATTTGTATGCGTTATTTACAACCTTCAGATATTTGTATGCGTTATTTACAACTTACAGATATTTGTATGCGTTATTTACAACTTACAGATATTTCTACGCGTTATTTACAAATTACAGATATTTGTATGCGTTATTTACAATTTAAAGATGTTTATATGCGTTATTTACAACTTACAGATATTTGTATGCGTTATTTACAACTTACAGATATTTGTATACGTTATTTACAACTTACAGATATCTGTATGCGTTATTTACAACTTACAGATAATTGTATGCGTTATTTACAACTTACAGATATTTGTATGCGTTATTTACAACTTACAGATATTTGTACGCGTAATTTACAACTTACAGATATTTGTATGCGTTATTTACAACTTACAGATAGTTGTATGCGTTATTTACAACTTACAGATATTTGTATGCGTTATTTACAACGTGCAGATTTTTGTATGCGTTATTTAACACTTACAGATATTTGTACGCGTTATTTACAACTTACAGTTATTTGTACGCGTTATTACTACCTTACAGACATTTGTATACGTTATTTACAACTTACAGATATTTGTACGCGTTATTTACAACTTACAGATATTCGTATGCGTTATTTACAACTTACAGATATTTGTATGCGTTATTTACAACTTACAGATATTTGTATGCGTTATTTACAACTTACCGATATTTCTACGCGTTATTTACAACTTACAGATATTTGTATGTCTTATTTACAACTTACAGATATTTGTATGCGTTATTTACAACTTACAGATATTTGTATGCGTTATTTAAAACTTACAGATATTTGTACGCGTTATTTAAAACTTAAAGATATTTGTACGCGTTATTTTCAACTTACAGATATTTGTACGCGTTATTTACAACTTACAGATAGTTTTATTCGTTATTTACAACTTACAGATATTTGTATGCGTGATTTACAACATACAGATATTTGTATGCGTTATTTACAACTTACAGATATTTGTATGCGTTATTTACAACTTACAGATATTTGTATGCGTTATTTACAACTTACAGATATTTGTATGCGTTATTTACAACTTACAGATATTTGTATGATTTATTTACAACTTACAGATATTTGTACGCGTTATTTACAACTTACAGATGTTTGTATGCGTTATTTACAAATTACAGATATTTGTATGCGATATTTACAATTACATATATTTCTACGCGTTATTTACAAATTACAGATATTTGTATGCGTTATTTACAACTTACAGATAGTTGTATGCGTTATTTACAACTGACAGATATTTGCATGCGTTATTTACAACTTACAGATATTGGTATGCATTACTTACAACTTACAGATATTTGTATGCGTTATTTACAACCTTCAGATATTTGTATGCGTTATTTACAACTTACAGATATTTGTATGCGTTATTTACAACTTACAGATATTTCTACGCGTTATTTACAAATTACAGATATTTGTATGCGTTATTTACAATTTAAAGATGTTTATATGCGTTATTTACAACTTACAGATATTTGTATGCGTTATTTACAACTTACAGATATTTATATACGTTATTTACAACTTACAGATATCTGTATGCGTTATTTACAACTTACAGATAATTGTATGCGTTATTTACAACTTACAGATATTTGTATGCGTTATTTACAACTTACAGATATTTGTACGCGTAATTTACAACTTACAGATATTTGTATGCGTTATTTACAACTTACAGATAGTTGTATGCGTTATTTACAACTTACAGATATTTGTATGCGTTATTTACAACGTGCAGATTTTTGTGTGCGTTATTTACAACTTACAGATATTTGTACGCGTTATTTACAACTTACAGATATTTGTACGCGTTATTACTACCTTACAGACATTTGTATACGTTATTTACAATTTACAGATATTTGTACGCGTTTTTTACAACTTACAGATATTCGTATGCGTTATTTACAACTTACAGATATTTGTATGCGTTATTTACAACTTACAGATATTTGTATGCGTTATTTACAACTTACCGATATTTCTACGCGTTATTTACAACTTACAGATATTTGTATAAGTTATTTACAACTTACAGATATTTGTATGCGTTATTTACAACTTACAGATATTTGTATGCGTTATTTACAACTTACAGATATTTGTACGCGTTATTTAAAACTTAAAGATATTTGTACGCGTTATTTTCAACTTACAGATATTTGTACGCGTTATTTACAACTTACAGATAGTTGTATGCGTTATTTACAACTTACAGATATTTGTATGCGTGATTTACAACATACAGATATTTGTATGCGTTATTTACAACTTACAGATATTTGTATGCGGTATTTACAACTTACAGATATTTGTATGCGTTATTTACAACTTACAGATATTTGTATGCGTTGTTTACAACTTACAGATATTTGTATGCGTTATTTACAACTTACAGATATTTGTACGCGTTATTTACAACTTACAGATGTTTGTATGCGTTATTTACAAATTACAGATATTTGTATGCGTTATTTACAATTACAGATATTTCTACGCGTTATTTACAACTTACAGATATTTGTATGCGTTATTTACAACTTACAGATAGTTGTATGCGTTATTTACAACTTACAGATATTTGTATGCGTTATTTACAATTACAGATATTTGTAGCGTAATTAACAACTTACAGATATTTGTATGCGTTATTTACAACTTACAGATATTTGCATGCGTTTTTTACAACTTACAGATATTCGTATGCATTACTTACAACTTACAGATATTTGTATGCGTTATTTACAACCTTCAGATATTTGTATGCGTTATTTACAACTTACAGATATTTGTATGCGTTATTTACAACTTACAGATATTTCTACGCGTTATTTACAAATTACAGATATTTGTATGCGTTATTTACAATTTAAAGATGTTTATATGCGTTATTTACAACTTACAGATATTTGTATGCGTTATTTACAACTTATAGATATTTGTATACGTTATTTACAACTTACAGATATCTGTATGCGTTATTTACAACTTACAGATAATTGTATGCGTTATTTACAACTTACAGATATTTGTATGCGTTATTTACAACTTACAGATATTTGTACGCGTAATTTAAAACTTACAGATATTTGTATGCGTTATTTACAACTTACAGATAGTTGTATGCGTTATTTACAACTTACAGATATTTGTATGCGTTATTTACAACGTGCAGATTTTTGTATGCGTTATTTACAACTTACAGATATTTGTACGCCTTATTTACAACTTACAGATATTTGTACGCGTTATTACTACCTTACAGACATTTGTATACGTTATTTACAACTTACAGATATTTGTACGCGTTATTTACAACTTACCGATATTTGTATGCGTTATTTACAACTTACAGATATTTGTATGCGTTATTTACAACTTACAGATATTTGTATGCGTTATTTACAACTTACCGATATTTCTACGCGTTATTTACAACTTACAGATATTTGTATGTCTTATTTACAACTTACAGATATTTGTATGCGTTATTTACAACTTACAGATATTTGTATGCGTTATTTACAACTTACAGATATTTGTACGCGTTATTTAAAACTTAAAGATATTTGTACGCGTTATTTTCAACTTACAGATATTTGTACGCGTTATTTACAACTTACAGATAGTTGTATGCGTTATTTACAACTTACAGATATTTGTATGCGTGATTTACAACATACAGATATTTGTATGCGTTATTTACAACTTACAGATATTTGTATGCGTTATTTACAACTTACAGATATTTGTATGCGTTATTTACAACTTACAGATATTTGTATGCGTTATTTACAACTTACAGATATTTGTATGCGTTATTTACAACTTACAGATATTTGTACGCGTTATTTACAACTTACAGATGTTTTTATGCGTTATTTACAAATTACAGATATTTGTATGCGTTATTTACAATTACAGATATTTCTACGCGTTATTTACAACTTACAGATATTTGTATGCGTTATTTACAACTTACAGATAGTTGTATGCGTTATTTACAACTTACAGATATTTGTATGCGTTATTTACAACTTACAGATATTTGTACGCGTTATTTAAAACTTAAAGATATTTGTACGCGTTATTTTCAACTTACAGATATTTGTACGCGTTATTTACAACTTACAGATAGTTTTATTCGTTATTTACAACTTACAGATATTTGTATGCGTGATTTACAACATACAGATATTTGTATGCGTTATTTACAACTTACAGATATTTGTATGCGTTATTTACAACTTACAGATATTTGTATGCGTTATTTACAACTTACAGATATTGGTATGCGTTATTTACAACTTACAGATATTTGTATGATTTATTTACAACTTACAGATATTTGTACGCGTTATTTACAACTAACAGATGTTTGTATGCGTTATTTACAAATTACAGATATTTGTATGCGATATTTACAATTACATATATTTCTACGCGTTATTTACAACTTACAGATATTTGTATGCGTTATTTACAACTTCCAGATAGTTGTATGCGTTATTTACAACTTACAGATATTTGCATGCGTTATTTACAACTTACAGATATTCGTATGCATTACTTACAACTTACAGATATTTGTATGCGTTATTTACAACCTTCAGATATTTGTATGCGTTATTTACAACTTACAGATATTTGTATGCGTTATTTACAACTTACAGATATTTCTACGCGTTATTTACAAATTACAGATATTTGTATGCGTTATTTACAATTTAAAGATGTTTATATGCGTTATTTACAACTTACAGATATTTGTATGCGTTATTTACAACTTACAGATATTTATATACGTTATTTACAACTTACAGATATCTGTATGCGTTATTTACAACTTACAGATAATTGTATGCGTTATTTACAAATTACAGATATTTGTATGCGTTATTTACAACTTACAGATATTTGTTCGCGTAATTTACAACTTACAGATATTTGTATGCGTTATTTACAACTTACAGATAGTTGTATGCGTTATTTACAACTTACAGATATTTGTATGCGTTATTTACAACGTGCAGATTTTGTGTGCGTTATTTACAACTTACAGATATTTGTACGCGTTATTTACAACTTACAGATATTTGTACGCGTTATTACTACCTTACAGACATTTGTATACGTTATTTACAATTTACAGATATTTGTACGCGTTATTTACAACTTACAGATATTCGTATGCGTTATTTACAACTTACAGATATTTGTATGCGTTATTTACAACTTACAGATATTTGTATGCGTTATTTACAACTTACCGATATTTCTACGCGTTATTTACAACTTACAGATATTTGTATGCGTTATTTACAACTTACAGATATTTGTATGCGTTATTTACAACTTACAGATATTTGTATGCGTTATTTACAACTTACAGATATTTGTATGCTTTATTTACAACTTACAGATATTTGTACGCGTTATTTAAAACTTAAAGATATTTGTACGCGTTATTTTCAACTTACAGATATTTGTACGCGTTATTTACAACTTACAGATAGTTGTATGCGTTATTTACAACTTACAGATATTTGTATGCGTGATTTACAACATACAGATATTTGTATGCGTTATTTACAACTTACAGATATTTGTATGCGTTATTTACAACTTACAGATATTTGTATGCGTTATTTACAACTTACAGATATTTGTATGCGTTATTTACAACTTACAGATATTTGTATGCGTTATTTACAACTTACAGATATTTGTACGCGTTATTTACAACTTACAGATGTTTGTATGCGTTATTTACAAATTACAGATATTTGTATGCGTTATTTACAATTACAGATATTTCTACGCGTTATTTACAACTTACAGATATTTGTATGCGTTATTTACAACTTACAGATAGTTGTATGCGTTATTTACAACTTACAGATATTTGTATGCGTTATTTACAATTACAGATATGTGTACGCGTAATTAACAACTTACAGATATTTGTATGCGTTATTTACAACTTACAGATATTTGCATGCGTTATTTACAACTTACAGATATTCGTATGCATTACTTACAACTTACAGATATTTGTATGCGTTATTTACAACCTTCAGATATTTGTATGCGTTATTTACAACTTACAGATATTTGTATGCGTTATTTACAACTTACAGATATTTCTACGCGTTATTTACAAATTACAGATATTTGTATGCGTTCTTTACAATTTAAAGATGTTTATATGCGTTATTTACAACTTACAGATATTTGTATGCGTTATTTACAACTTACAGATATTTGTATACGTTATTTACAACTTACAGATATCTGTATGCGTTATTTACAACTTACAGATAATTGTATGCGTTATTTACAACTTACAGATATTTGTATGCGTTATTTACAACTTACAGATATTTGTACGCGTAATTTACAACTTACAGATATTTGTATGCGTTATTTACAACTTACAGATAGTTGTATGCGTTATTTACAACTTACAGATATTTGTATGCGTTATTTACAACGTGCAGATTTTTGTATGCGTTATTTAACACTTACAGATATTTGTACGCGTTATTTACAACTTACAGTTATTTGTACGCGTTATTACTACCTTACAGACATTTGTATACGTTATTTACAACTTACAGATATTTGTACGCGTTATTTACAACTTACAGATATTCGTATGCGTTATTTACAACTTACAGATATTTGTATGCGTTATTTACAACTTACAGATATTTGTATGCGTTATTTACAACTTACCGATATTTCTACGCGTTATTTACAACTTACAGATATTTGTATGTCTTATTTACAACTTACAGATATTTGTATGCGTTATTTACAACTTACAGATATTTGTATGCGTTATTTAAAACTTACAGATATTTGTACGCGTTATTTAAAACTTAAAGATATTTGTACGCGTTATTTTCAACTTACAGATATTTGTACGCGTTATTTACAACTTACAGATAGTTTTATTCGTTATTTACAACTTACAGATATTTGTATGCGTGATTTACAACATACAGATATTTGTATGCGTTATTTACAACTTACAGATATTTGTATGCGTTATTTACAACTTACAGATATTTGTATGCGTTATTTACAACTTACAGATATTTGTATGCGTTATTTACAACTTACAGATATTTGTATGATTTATTTACAACTTACAGATATTTGTACGCGTTATTTACAACTTACAGATGTTTGTATGCGTTATTTACAAATTACAGATATTTGTATGCGATATTTACAATTACATATATTTCTACGCGTTATTTACAAATTACAGATATTTGTATGCGTTATTTACAACTTACAGATAGTTGTATGCGTTATTTACAACTGACAGATATTTGCATGCGTTATTTACAACTTAAAGATATTGGTATGCATTACTTACAACTTACAGATATTTGTATGCGTTATTTACAACCTTCAGATATTTGTATGCGTTATTTACAACTTACAGATATTTGTATGCGTTATTTACAACTTACAGATATTTCTACGCGTTATTTACAAATTACAGATATTTGTATGCGTTATTTACAATTTAAAGATGTTTATATGCGTTATTTACAACTTACAGATATTTGTATGCGTTATTTACAACTTACAGATATTTATATACGTTATTTACAACTTACAGATATCTGTATGCGTTATTTACAACTTACAGATAATTGTATGCGTTATTTACAACTTACAGATATTTGTATGCGTTATTTACAACTTACAGATATTTGTACGCGTAATTTACAACTTACAGATATTTGTATGCGTTATTTACAACTTACAGATAGTTGTATGCGTTATTTACAACTTACAGATATTTGTATGCGTTATTTACAACGTGCAGATTTTTGTGTGCGTTATTTACAACTTACAGATATTTGTACGCGTTATTTACAACTTACAGATATTTGTACGCGTTATTACTACCTTACAGACATTTGTATACGTTATTTACAATTTACAGATATTTGTACGCGTTATTTACAACTTACAGATATTCGTATGCGTTATTTACAACTTACAGATATTTGTATGCGTTATTTACAACTTACAGATATTTGTATGCGTTATTTACAACTTACCGATATTTCTACGCGTTATTTACAACTTACAGATATTTGTATAAGTTATTTACAACTTACAGATATTTGTATGCGTTATTTACAACTTACAGATATTTGTACGCGTTATTACTACCTTACAGACATTTGTATACGTTATTTACAATTTACATATATGTGTACGCGTTATTTACAACTTACAGATATTTGTATGCGTTATTTACAACTTACAGATAGTTGTATGCGTTATTTACAACTTACAGATATTTGTATGCGTTATTTACAATTACAGATATGTGTACGCGTAATTAACAACTTACAGATATTTGTATGCGTTATTTACAACTTACAGATATTTGCATGCGTTATTTACAACTTACAGATATTCGTATGCATTACTTACAACTTACAGATATTTGTATGCGTTATTTACAACCTTCAGATATTTGTATGCGTTATTTACAACTTACAGATATTTGTATGCGTTATTTACAACTTACAGATATTTCTACGCGTTATTTACAAATTACAGATATTTGTATGCGTTATTTACAATTTAAAGATGTTTATATGCGTTATTTACAACTTACAGATATTTGTATGCGTTATTTACAACTTACAGATATTTGTATACGTTATTTACAACTTACAGATATCTGTATGCGTTATTTACAACTTACAGATAATTGTATGCGTTATTTACAACTTACAGATATTTGTATGCGTTATTTACAACTTACAGATATTTGTACGCGTAATTTACAACTTACAGATATTTGTATGCGTTATTTACAACTTACAGATAGTTGTATGCGTTATTTACAACTTACAGATATTTGTATGCGTTTTTTACAACGTGCAGATTTTTGTATGCGTTATTTAACACTTACAGATATTTGTACGCGTTATTTACAACTTACAGTTATTTGTACGCGTTATTACTACCTTACAGACATTTGTATACGTTATTTACAACTTACAGATATTTGTACGCGTTATTTACAACTTACAGATATTCGTATGCGTTATTTACAACTTACAGATATTTGTATGCGTTATTTACAACTTACAGATATTTGTATGCGTTATTTACAACTTACCGATATTTCTACGCGTTATTTACAACTTACAGATATTTGTATGTCTTATTTACAACTTACAGATATTTGTATGCGTTATTTACAACTTACAGATATTTGTATGCGTTATTTAAAACTTACAGATATTTGTACGCGTTATTTAAAACTTAAAGATATTTGTACGCGTTATTTTCAACTTACAGATATTTGTACGCGTTATTTACAACTTACAGATAGTTTTATTCGTTATTTACAACTTACAGATATTTGTATGCGTGATTTACAACATACAGATATTTGTATGCGTTATTTACAACTTACAGATATTTGTATGCGTTATTTACAACTTACAGATATTTGTATGCGTTATTTACAACTTACAGATATTTGTATGCGTTATTTACAACTTACAGATATTTGTATGATTTATTTACAACTTACAGATATTTGTACGCGTTATTTACAACTTACAGATGTTTGTATGCGTTATTTACAAATTACAGATATTTGTATGCGATATTTACAATTACATATATTTCTACGCGTTATTTACAAATTACAGATATTTGTATGCGTTATTTACAACTTACAGATAGTTGTATGCGTTATTTACAACTGACAGATATTTGCATGCGTTATTTACAACTTAAAGATATTGGTATGCATTACTTACAACTTACAGATATTTGTATGCGTTATTTACAACCTTCAGATATTTGTATGCGTTATTTACAACTTACAGATATTTGTATGCGTTATTTACAACTTACAGATATTTCTACGCGTTATTTACAAATTACAGATATTTGTATGCGTTATTTACAATTTAAAGATGTTTATATGCGTTATTTACAACTTACAGATATTTGTATGCGTTATTTACAACTTACAGATATTTATATACGTTATTTACAACTTACAGATATCTGTATGCGTTATTTACAACTTACAGATAATTGTATGCGTTATTTACAACTTACAGATATTTGTATGCGTTATTTACAACTTACAGATATTTGTACGCGTAATTTACAACTTACAGATATTTGTATGCGTTATTTACAACTTACAGATAGTTGTATGCGTTATTTACAACTTACAGATATTTGTATGCGTTATTTACAACGTGCAGATTTTTGTGTGCGTTATTTACAACTTACAGATATTTGTACGCGTTATTTACAACTTACAGATATTTGTACGCGTTATTACTACCTTACAGACATTTGTATACGTTATTTACAATTTACAGATATTTGTACGCGTTATTTACAACTTACAGATATTCGTATGCGTTATTTACAACTTACAGATATTTGTATGCGTTATTTACAACTTACAGATATTTGTATGCGTTATTTACAACTTACCGATATTTCTACGCGTTATTTACAACTTACAGATATTTGTATAAGTTATTTACAACTTACAGATATTTGTATGCGTTATATACAACTTACAGATATTTGTACGCGTTATTACTACCTTACAGACATTTGTATACGTTATTTACAATTTACAGATATTTGTACGCGTTATTTTCAACTTACAGATATTTGTACGCGTTATTTACAACTTACAGATAGTTGTATGCGTTATTTACAACTTACAGATATTTGTATGCGTGATTTACAACATACAGATATTTGTATGCGTTATTTACAACTTACAGATATTTGTATGCGTTATTTACAACTTACAGATATTTGTATGCGTTATTTACAACTTACAGATATTTGTATGCGTTATTTACAACTTACAGATATTTGTATGCGTTATTTACAACTTACAGATATTTGTACGCGTTATTTACAACTTACAGATGTTTGTATGCGTTATTTACAACTTACAGATATTTGTATGCGTTATTTACAATTACAGATATTTGTACGCGTTATTTACAACTTACAGATATTTGTATGCGTTATTTACAACTTACAGATAGTTGTATGCGTTATTTAAAACTTACAGATATTTCTACGCGTTATTTACAACTTACCGATATTTCTACGCGTTATTTACAACCTTCAGATATTTGTATACGTTATTTACAACTTACAGATATTTGTACGCGTTATTTACAACTTACAGATATTCGTATGCGTTATTTACAACTTACAGATATTTGTATGCGTTATTTACAACTTACAGATATTTGTATGCGTTATTTACAACTTACCGATATTTCTACGCGTTATTTACAACTTACAGATATTTGTATGCGTTATTTTCAACTTACCGATATTTGTATGCGTTATTTAGAACTTACAGATATTTGTATGCGTTATTTACAACTTACAGATATTTGTACGGGTGATTTAAAACTTAAAGATATTTGTACGCGTTATTTTGAACTTACAGATATTTGTACGCGTTATTTACAACTTACAGAAAGTTGTATGCGTTATTTACAACTTACAGATATTTGTATGCGTTATTTACAACTTACAGATGTGTGTATGCGTTATTTACAACTTACAGATATTTGTATGCGTTATTTACAACTGACAGATATTTCTACGCGTTATTTACAACTTACAGATATTTGTATGCGTTATTTACAACTTACAGATAGTTGTATGCGTTATTTACAACTTACAGATATTTGTATGCGTTATTTACAACTTACAGATATTTGTACGCGTAATTTACAACTTACAGATATTTGTATGCATTAGTTACAACTTACAGATAGTTGTATGCGTTATTTACAACTTACAGATATTTGTATGCGTTATTTACAACTTACAGATATTTGTATGCGTTATTTACAACTTACAGATATTTCTACGCGTTATTTACAACTTACAGATATTTGTACGCGTTATTTAACACTTACAGATATTTGTATGCGTTATTTACAACTTACAGATATTTGTACGCGTTATTTACAACTTACAGATGTTTATATGCGTTATTTACAACTTACAGATATTTGTATGCGTTATTTACAACTTACAGATATTTGTACGCGTTATTTACAACTTACAGATGTTTATATGCGTTATTTACACCTTACAGATATTTGTATGCGTTATTTACAACTTACAGATATTTGTATACGTTATTTACAACTTACAGATATCTGTATGCGTTATTTACAACTTACAGATAATTGTATGCGGTATTTACAACTTACAGATATTTGTATGCGTTATTTACAACTTACAGATATTTGTACGCGTAATTTACAACTAACAGATATTTGTATGCGTTATTTACAACTTACAGATATTTGTATGCGTTATTTACAACTTACAGATATTTGTACGCGTTATTTAAAACTTACAGATATTTGTACGCGTTATTTACAACTTACAGATATTTGTACGCGTTATTTACAACTTACAGATAGTTGTATGCGTTATTTACAACTTACAGATATTTGTATGCGGTATTTACAACATACAGATATTTGTATGCGTTATTTACAACTTACAGATATTTGTATGCGTTATTTACAACTTACAGATATTTGTATGCGTTACTTAAAACTTACAGATGTTTATATGCGTTATTTACAACTTACAGATATTTGTATGCGTTATTTACAACTTACAGATATTTGTATGCGTTATTTACAACTTACAGATATTTGTATGCGTTATTTACAACTTACAGATATTCGTATGCGTTGTTTACCACTTACAGGTATGTATATGCGTTATGTACAACTTACAGATAGTGGTATTCGTTATTTACAACTTACAGATATTTGTATGCGTTATTTACGACTTACAGATCTTTGTATGCGTTATTTACAACTGACAGATATTTGTATGCGTTATTTACAACTTACAGATATTTGTACGCGTTATTTACAACTTACAGATATTTGTATGCGTTATTTACAACTTACAGATATTTGTATGCGTTATTTACAACTTACAGATATTTCTACGCGTTATTTACAACTTACAGATATTTGTATGCGTTATTTACAACTTACAAATAGTTGTATGCGTTATTTACAACTTACAGATATTTGTATGCGTTATTTACAACTTACAGATATTTGTACGCGTAATTTACAACTTACAGATATTTGTATGCGTTATTTACAACTTACAGATATTTGCATGCGTTATTTACAACTTACAGATATTTCTACGCGTTATTTACAACTTACAGATATTTGTATGCGTTATTTACAACTTACAGATAGTTGTATGCGTTATTTACAACTTACAGATATTTGTATGCGTTATTTACAATTACAGATATTTGTACGCGTAATTTACAACTTACAGATATTTGTATGCGTTATTTACAACTTACAGATATTTGCATGCGTTATTTACAACTTACAGATATTCGTATGCATTACTTACATCTTACAGATATTTGTATGCATTATTTACAACCTTCAGATATTTGTATGCGTTATTTACAACTTACAGATATTTGTATGCGTTATTTACAACTTACAGATATTTCTACGCGTTATTTACAACTTACCGATATTTCTACGCGTTATTTACAACCTTCAGATATTTGTATACGTTATTTACAACTTACAGATATTTGTACGCGATTTTTACAACTTACAGATATTCGTATGCGTTATTTACAACTTACAGATATTTGTATGCGTTATTTACAACTTACAGATATTTGTATGCGTTATTTACAACTTACCGATATTTCTACGCGTAATTTACAACTTACAGATATTTGTATGCGTTATTTACAACTTACCGATATTTGTATGCGTTATTTACAACTTACAGATATTTGTATGCGTTATTTACAACTTACAGATATTTGTATGCGTTATTTACAACTTACAGATATTTGTACGCGTTATTTAAAACTTAAAGATATTTGTACGCGTTATTTTCAACTTACAGATATTTGTACGCGTTATTTACAACTTACAGATAGTTGTATGCATTAGTTACAACTTACAGATAGTTGTATGCGTTATTTACAACTTACAGATATTTGTATGCGTTATTTACAACTTACAGATATTTGTACGCGTAATTTACAACTAACAGATATTTGTATGCGTTATTTACAACTTACAGATATTTGTACAGTTATTTAAAACTTACAGATATTTGTACGCGTTATTTACAACTTACAGATATTTGTACGCGTTATTTACAACTTACAGATAGTTGTATGCGTTATTTACAACTTACAGATATTTGTATGCGTTATTTACAACTTACAGATGTTTGTATGCGTTATTTACAACTTACAGATATTTGTATGCGTTATTTACAACTGACAGATATTTCTACGCGTTATTTACAACTTACAGATATTTGTATGCGTTATTTACAACTTACAGATAGTTGTATGCGTTATTTACAACTTACAGATATTTGTATGCGTTATTTACAACTTACAGATATTTGTACGCGTAATTTACAACTTACAGATATTTGTATGCATTAGTTACAACTTACAGATAGTTGTATGCGTTATTTACAACTTACAGATATTTGTATGCGTTATTTACAACTTACAGATATTTGTATGCGTTATTTACAACTTACAGATATTTCTACGCGTTATTTACAACTTACAGATATTTGTACGCGTTATTTAACACTTACAGATATTTGTATGCGTTATTTACAACTTACAGATATTTGTACGCGTTATTTACAACTTACAGATGTTTATATGCGTTATTTACAACTTACAGATATTTGTATGCGTTATTTACAACTTACAGATATTTGTACGCGTTATTTACAACTTACAGATGTTTATATGCGTTATTTACAACTTACAGATATTTGTATGCGTTATTTACAACTTACAGATATTTGTATACGTTATTTACAACTTACAGATATCTGTATGCGTTATTTACAACTTACAGATAATTGTATGCGGTATTTACAACTTACAGATATTTGTATGCGTTATTTACAACTTACAGATATTTGTACGCGTAATTTACAACTAACAGATATTTGTATGCGTTATTTACAACTTACAGATATTTGTATGCGTTATTTACAACTTACAGATATTTGTACGCGTTATTTAAAACTTACAGATATTTGTACGCGTTATTTACAACTTACAGATATTTGTACGCGTTATTTACAACTTACAGATAGTTGTATGCGTTATTTACAACTTACAGATATTTGTATGCGTGATTTACAACATACAGATATTTGTATGCGTTATTTACAACTTACAGATATTTGTATGCGTTATTTACAACATACAGATATTTGTATGCGTTACTTAAAACTTACAGATGTTTATATGCGTTATTTACAACTTACATATATTTGTATGCGTTATTTACAACTTACAGATATTTGTATGCGTTATTTACAACTTTCAGATATTTGTATGCGTTATTTACAACTTACAGATATTCGTATGCGTTATTTACCACTTACAGGTATGTATATGCGTTATGTACAACTTACAGATAGTGGTATTCGTTATTTACAACTTACAGATATTTGTATGCGTTATTTACGACTTACAGATATTTGTATGCGTTATTTACAACTGACAGATATTTGTATGCGTTATTTACAACTTACAGATATTTGTACGCGTTATTTACAACTTACAGATATTTGTATGCGTTATTTACAACTTACAGATATTTGTATGCGTTATTTACAACTTACAGATATTTCTACGCGTTATTTACAACTTACAGATATTTGTATGCGTTATTTACAACTTACAAATAGTTGTATGCGTTATTTACAACTTACAGATATTTGTATGCGTTATTTACAACTTACAGATATTTGTACGCGTAATTTACAACTTACAGATATTTGTATGCGTTATTTACAACTTACAGATATTTGCATGCGTTATTTACAACTTACAGATATTTGTATACGTTATTTACAATTACAGATATTTCTACGCGTAATTTACAACTTACAGATATTTGTATGCGTTATTTACAACTTACAGATATTTGCATGCGTTGTTTACAACTTACAGATATTCGTATGCATTACTTACATCTTACAGATATTTGTATGCATTATTTACAACCTTCAGATATTTGTATGCGTTATTTACAACTTACAGATATTTGTATGCGTTATTTACAACTTACAGATATTTCTACGCGTTATTTACAACTTACCGATATTTCTACGCGTTATTTACAACCTTCAGATATTTGTATACGTTATTTACAACTTACAGATATTTGTACGCGGTTTTTACAACTTACAGATATTCGTATGCGTTATTTACAACTTACAGATATTTGTATGCGTTATTTACAACTTACAGATATTTGTATGCGTTATTTACAACTTACCGATATTTCTACGCGTTATTTACAACTTACAGATATTTGTATGCGTTATTTACAACTTACCGATATTTGTATGCGTTATTTACAACTTACAGATATTTGTATGCGTTATTTACAACTTACAGATATTTGTACGCGTTATTTAAAACTTAAAGATATTTGTACGCGTTATTTTCAACTTACAGATATTTGTACGCGTTATTTACAACTTACAGATAGTTGTATGCATTAGTTACAACTTACAGATAGTTGTATGCGTTATTTACAACTTACAGATATTTGTCTGCGTTATTTACAACTTACAGATATTTGTATGCGTTATTTACAACTTACAGATATTTCTACGCGTTATTTACAACTTACAGATATTTGTACGCGTTATTTAACACTTACAGATATTTGTATGCGTTATTTACAACTTACAGATATTTGTACGCGTTATTTACAACTTACAGATATTTGCATGCGTTATTTACAACTTACAGATATTCGTATGCGTTATTTACAACTTACAGATATTTGTATGCGTTATTTACAACTTACAGATATTTGTGTGCGTTTTTTACAACTTACAGATATTTGTATGCGTTATTTACAACTTACAGATATTTCTACGCGTCATTTACAACTTACAGATATTTGTATGCGTTATTTACAACTTACAGATGTTTATATGCGTTATTTACAACTTACAGATATTTGTATGCGTTATTTACAACTTACAGATATTTGTATACGTTATTTACAACTTACAGATATCTGTATGCGTTATTTACAACTTACAGATAATTGTATGGGTTATTTACAACTTACAGATATTTGTATGCGTTATTTACAACTTACAGATATTTGTACGCGTAATTTACAACTAACAGATATTTGTATGCGTTATTTACAACTTACAGATATTTGTATGCGTTATTTACAACTTACAGATATTTCTACGCGTTATTTACAACTTACAGATATTTGTATGCGTTATTTACAACTTACAGATAGTTGTATGCGTTATTTACAACTTACAGATATTTGTATGCGTTATTTACAACTTACAGATATTTGTACGCGTAATTTACAACTTACAGATATTTGTATGCGTTATTTACAACTTACAGATATTTGCATGCGTTATTTACAATTTACAGATATTCGTATGCATTATTTACAACTTACAGATATTTGTATGCGTTATTTACAACCTTCAGATATTTGTATGCGTTATTTACAACTTACAGATATTTGTATGCGTTATTTACAACTTACAGATATTTCTACGCGTTATTTACAACTTACAGATATTTGTATGCGTTATTTACAAATTACAGATGTTTATATGCGTTATTTACAACTTACAGATATTTGTATGCGTTATTTACAACTTACAGATATTTGTATACGTTATTTACAACTTACAGATATCTGTATGCGTTATTTACAACTTACAGATAATTGTATGCGTTATTTACAACTTACAGATATTTGTATGCGTTATTTACAACTTACAGATATTTGTACGCGTAATTTACAACTTACAGATATTTGTATGCGTTATTTACAACTTACAGATATTTGTATGCGTTATTTACAACCTTCAGATATTTGTATGCGTTATTTACAACTTACAGATATTTGTATGCGTTATTTACAACTTACAGATATTTCTACGCGTTATTTACAACTTACAGATATTTGTATGCTTTATTTACAAATTACAGATTTTTATATGCGTTATTAACAACTTACAGATATTTGTATGCGTTATTTACAACTTACAGATATTTGTATGCGTTATTTACAACTTACAGATATCTGTATGCGTTATTTACAACTTACAGATATCTGTATGCGTTATTTACAACTTACAGATAATTGTATGCGTTATTTACAACTTACAGATATTTGTATGCGTTATTTACAACTTACAGATATTTGTACGCGTAATTTACAACTAAAAGATATTTGTATGCGTTATTTACAACTTACAGATATTTGTATGCGTTATTTACAACTTACAGATATTTGTATACGTTATTTACAACTTACAGATATCTGTATGCGTTATTTACAACTTACAGATAATTGTATGCGGTATTTACAACTTACAGATATTTGTATGCGTTATTTACAACTTACAGATATTTGTACGCGTAATTTACAACTAACAGATATTTGTATGCGTTATTTACAACTTACAGATATTTGTATGCGTTATTTACAACTTACAGATATTTGTACGCGTTATTTAAAACTTACAGATATTTGTACGCGTTATTTACAACTTACAGATATTTGTACGCGTTATTTACAACTTACAGATAGTTGTATGCGTTATTTACAACTTACAGATATTTGTATGCGTGATTTACAACATACAGATATTTGTATGCGTTATTTACAACTTACAGATATTTGTATGCGTTATTTACAACTTACAGATATTTGTATGCGTTACTTAAAACTTACAGATGTTTATATGCGTTATTTACAACTTACAGATATTTGTATGCGTTATTTACAACTTACAGATATTTGTATGCGTTATTTACAACTTTCAGATATTTGTATGCGTTATTTACAACTTACAGATATTCGTATGCGTTATTTACCACTTACAGGTATGTATATGCGTTATGTACAACTTACAGATAGTGGTATTCGTTATTTACAACTTACAGATATTTGTATGCGTTATTTACGACTTACAGATATTTGTATGCGTTATTTACAACTGACAGATATTTGTATGCGTTATTTACAACTTACAGATATTTGTACGCGTTATTTACAACTTACAGATATTTGTATGCGTTATTTACAACTTACAGATATTTGTATGCGTTATTTACAACTTACAGATATTTCTACGCGTTATTTACAACTTACAGATATTTGTATGCGTTATTTACAACTTACAAATAGTTGTATGCGTTATTTACAACTTACAGATATTTGTATGCGTTATTTACAACTTACAGATATTTGTACGCGTAATTTACAACTTACAGATATTTGTATGCGTTATTTACAACTTACAGATATTTGCATGCGTTATTTACAACTTACAGATATTTGTATGCGTTATTTACAATTACAGATATTTCTACGCGTAATTTACAACTTACAGATATTTGTATGCGTTATTTACAACTTACAGATATTTGCATGCGTTGTTTACAACTTACAGATATTCGTATGCATTACTTACATCTTACAGATATTTGTATGCATTATTTACAACCTTCAGATATTTGTATGCGTTATTTACAACTTACAGATATTTGTATGCGTTATTTACAACTTACAGATATTTCTACGCGTTATTTACAACTTACCGATATTTCTACGCGTTATTTACAACCTTCAGATATTTGTATACGTTATTTACAACTTACAGATATTTGTACGCGGTTTTTACAACTTACAGATATTCGTATGCGTTATTTACAACTTACAGATATTTGTATGCGTTATTTACAACTTACAGATATTTGTATGCGTTATTTACAACTTACCGATATTTCTACGCGTTATTTACAACTTACAGATATTTGTATGCGTTATTTACAACTTACCGATATTTGTATGCGTTATTTACAACTTACAGATATTTGTATGCGTTATTTACAACTTACAGATATTTGTACGCGTTATTTAAAACTTAAAGATATTTGTACGCGTTATTTTCAACTTACAGATATTTGTACGCGTTATTTACAACTTACAGATAGTTGTATGCATTAGTTACAACTTACAGATAGTTGTATGCGTTATTTACAACTTACAGATATTTGTATGCGTTATTTACAACTTACAGATATTTGTACGCGTAATTTACAACTAACAGATATTTCTACGCGTTATTTACAACTTACAGATATTTGTACGCGTTATTTAACACTTACAGATATTTGTATGCGTTATTTTAAACTTACAGATATTTGTACGCGTTATTTACAACTTACAGATATTTGCATGCGTTATTTACAACTTACAGATATTCGTATGCGTTATTTACAACTTACAGATATTTGTATGCGTTATTTACAACTTACAGATATTTGTGTGCGTTATTTACAACTTACAGATATTTGTATGCGTTATTTTCAACTTACAGATATTTGTACGCGTTATTTACAACTTACAGATAGTTGTATGCATTAGTTACAACTTACAGATAGTTGTATGCGTTATTTACAACTTACAGATATTTGTCTGCGTTATTTACAACTTACAGATATTTGTATGCGTTATTTACAACTTACAGATATTTCTACGCGTTATTTACAACTTACAGATATTTGTACGCGTTATTTAACACTTACAGATATTTGTATGCGTTATTTACAACTTACAGATATTTGTACGCGTTATTTACAACTTACAGATATTTGCATGCGTTATTTACAACTTACAGATATTCGTATGCGTTATTTACAACTTACAGATATTTGTATGCGTTATTTACAACTTACAGATATTTGTGTGCGTTTTTTACAACTTACAGATATTTGTATGCGTTATTTACAACTTACAGATATTTCTACGCGTCATTTACAACTTACAGATATTTGTATGCGTTATTTACAACTTACAGATGTTTATATGCGTTATTTACAACTTACAGATATTTGTATGCGTTATTTACAACTTACAGATATTTGTATACGTTATTTACAACTTACAGATATCTGTATGCGTTATTTACATCTTACAGATAATTGTATGGGTTATTTACAACTTACAGATATTTGTATGCGTTATTTACAACTTACAGATATTTGTACGGGTAATTTACAACTAACAGATATTTGTATGCGTTATTTACAACTTACAGATATTTGTATGCGTTATTTACAACTTACAGATATTTCTACGCGTTATTTACAACTTACAGATATTTGTATGCGTTATTTACAACTTACAGATAGTTGTATGCGTTATTTACAACTTACAGATATTTGTATGCGTTATTTACAACTTACAGATATTTGTACGCGTAATTTACAACTTACAGATATTTGTATGCGTTATTTACAACTTACAGATATTTGCATGCGTTATTTACAATTTACAGATATTCGTATGCATTATTTACAACTTACAGATATTTGTATGCGTTATTTACAACCTTCAGATATTTGTATGCGTTTTTTACAACTTACAGATATTTGTATGCGTTATTTACAACTTACAGATATTTCTACGCGTTATTTACAACTTACAGATATTTGTATGCGTTATTTACAACTTACAGATGTTTATATGCGTTATTTACAACTTACAGATATTTGTATGCGTTATTTACAACTTACAGATATTTGTATACGTTATTTACAACTTACAGATATCTGTATGCGTTATTTACAACTTACAGATAATTGTATGCGTTATTTACAACTTACAGATATTTGTATGCGTTATTTACAACTTACAGATATTTGTACGCGTAATTTACAACTTACAGATATTTGTATGCGTTATTTACAACTTACAGATATTTGTATGCGTTATTTACAACCTTCAGATATTTGTATGCGTTATTTACAACTTACAGATATTTGTATGCGTTATTTACAACTTACAGATATTTCTACGCGTTATTTACAACTTACAGATATTTGTACGCGTTATTTAACACTTACAGATATTTGTATGCGTTATTTACAACTTACAGATATTTGTACGCGTTATTTACAACTTACAGATATTTGCATGCGTTATTTACAACTTACAGATATTCGTATGCGTTATTTACAACTTACAGATATTTGTATGCGTTATTTACAACTTACAGATATTTGTGTGCGTTTTTTACAACTTACAGATATTTGTATGCGTTATTTACAACTTACAGATATTTCTACGCGTCATTTACAACTTACAGATATTTGTATGCGTTATTTACAACTTACAGATGTTTATATGCGTTATTTACAACTTACAGATATTTGTATGCGTTATTTACAACTTACAGATATTTGTATACGTTATTTACAACTTACAGATATCTGTATGCGTTATTTACATCTTACAGATAATTGTATGGGTTATTTACAACTTACAGATATTTGTATGCGTTATTTACAACTTACAGATATTTGTACGGGTAATTTACAACTAACAGATATTTGTATGCGTTATTTACAACTTACAGATATTTGTATGCGTTATTTACAACTTACAGATATTTCTACGCGTTATTTACAACTTACAGATATTTGTATGCGTTATTTACAACTTACAGATAGTTGTATGCGTTATTTACAACTTACAGATATTTGTATGCGTTATTTACAACTTACAGATATTTGTACGCGTAATTTACAACTTACAGATATTTGTATGCGTTATTTACAACTTACAGATATTTGCATGCGTTATTTACAATTTACAGATATTCGTATGCATTATTTACAACTTACAGATATTTGTATGCGTTATTTACAACCTTCAGATATTTGTATGCGTTTTTTACAACTTACAGATATTTGTATGCGTTATTTACAACTTACAGATATTTCTACGCGTTATTTACAACTTACAGATATTTGTATGCGTTATTTACAACTTACAGATGTTTATATGCGTTATTTACAACTTACAGATATTTGTATGCGTTATTTACAACTTACAGATATTTGTATACGTTATTTACAACTTACAGATATCTGTATGCGTTATTTACAACTTACAGATAATTGTATGCGTTATTTACAACTTACAGATATTTGTATGCGTTATTTACAACTTACAGATATTTGTACGCGTAATTTACAACTTACAGATATTTGTATGCGTTATTTACAACTTACAGATATTTGTATGCGTTATTTACAACCTTCAGATATTTGTATGCGTTATTTACAACTTACAGATATTTGTATGCGTTATTTACAACTTACAGATATTTCTACGCGTTATTTACAACTTACAGATATTTGTATGCTTTATTTACAAATTACAGATTTTTATATGCGTTATTAACAACTTACAGATATTTGTATGCGTTATTTACAACTTACAGATATTTGTATGCGTTATTTACAACTTACAGATATCTGTATGCGTTTTTTACAACTTACAGATATCTGTATGCGTTATTTACAACTTACAGATAATTGTATGCGTTATTTACAACTTACAGATATTTGTATGCGTTATTTACAACTTACAGATATTTGTACGCGTAATTTACAACTAAAAGATATTTGTATGCGTTATTTACAACTTACAGATATTTGTATGCGTTATTTAGAACTTACAGATATTTCTACGCGTTATTTACAACTTACAGATATTTGTATGCGTTATTTACAACTTACAGATAGTTGTATGCGTTATTTACAACTTACAGATATTTGTATGCGTTATTTACAACTTACAGATATTTGTACGCGTAATTTACAACTTACAGATATTTGTATGCGTTATTTACAACTTACAGATATTTGCATGCGTTATTTACAATTTACAGATATTCGTATGCATTATTTACAACTTACAGATATTTGTATGCGTTATTTACAACCTTCAGATATTTGTATGCGTTATTTACAACTTACAGATATTTGTATGCGTTATTTACAACTTACAGATATTTCTACGCGTTATTTACAACTTACAGATATTTGTATGCGTTATTTACAAATTACAGATGTTTATATGCGTTATTTACAACTTACAGATATTTGTATGCGTTATTTACAACTTACAGATATTTGTATACGTTATTTACAACTTACAGATATCTGTATGCGTTTTTTACAACTTACAGATAATTGTATGCGTTATTTACAACTTACAGATATTTGTATGCGTTATTTACAACTTACAGATATTTGTACGCGTAATTTACAACTTACAGATATTTGTATGCGTTATTTACAACTTACAGATATTTGTATGCGTTATTTACAACCTTCAGATATTTGTATGCGTTATTTACAACTTACAGATATTTGTATGCGTTATTTACAACTTACAGATATTTCTACGCGTTATTTACAACTTACAGATATTTGTATGCTTTATTTACAAATTACAGATGTTTATATGCGTTATTAACAACTTACAGATATTTGTATGCGTTATTTACAACTTACAGATATTTGTATGCGTTATTTACAACTTACAGATATCTGTATGCGTTATTTACAACTTACAGATAATTGTATGCGTTATTTACAACTTACAGATATTTGTATGCGTTATTTACAACTTACAGATATTTCTACGCGTTATTTACAACTTACAGATATTTGTACGCGTTATTTAACACTTACAGATATTTGTATGCGTTATTTACAACTTACAGATATTTGTACGCGTTATTTACAACTTACAGATATTTGCATGCGTTATTTACAACTTACAGATATTCGTATGCGTTATTTACAACTTACAGATATTTGTATGCGTTATTTACAACTTACAGATATTTGTATGCGTTATTTACAACTTACAGATATTTGTATGCGTTGTTTACAACTTACAGATATTTCTACGCGTTATTTACAACTTACAGATATTTGTATGCTTTATTTACAACTTACAGATGTTTATATGCGTTATTTACAACTTACAGATATTTGTATGCGTTATTTACAACTTACAGATATTTGTATACGTTATTTACAACTTACAGATATCTGTATGCGTTATTTACAACTTACGAATAATTGTATGCGTTATTTACAACTTACAGATATTTGTATGCGTTATTTACAACATACAGATATTTGTACGCGTAATTTAGAACTAACAGATATTTGTATGCGTTATTTACAACTTACAGATATTCGTATGCGTTATTTACAACTTACAGATATTTCTACGCGTTATTTACAACTTAAAGATATTTGTATGCGTTATTTACAACTTACAGATATTTGTATGCGTTATTTACAACTTACAGATATTTGTATGCGTTATTTACAACTTACAGATATTTGTACGCGTTATTTACAACTTACAGATATTTGTATGCGTTATTTACAACTTACAGATATTTGCATGCGTTATTTACAACTTACAGATATTCGTATGTATTATTTACAACTTACAGATATTTGTATGCGTTATTTACAACTTACAGATATTTGTATGCGTTATTTACAACTTACAGATAATTGTATGCGTTATTTACAACTTACAGATATTTCTACGCGTTATTTACAACTTACAGATATTTGTATGCGTTATTTACAAATTACAGATGTTTATATGCGTTATTTACAACTTACAGATATTTGTATGCGTTATTAACAACTTACAGATATTTGTATACGTTATTTACAACTTACAGATATTTGTATGCGTTATTTACAACTTACAGATAATTGTATGCGTTATTTAAAACTTACAGATATTTGTATGCGTTATTTACAACTTACAGATATTTGTACGCGTAATTTACAACTTACAGATATTTGTATGCGTTATTTACAACTTACAGATAGTTGTATGCGTTATTTACAACTTACAGATATTTGTATGCGTTATTTACAACGTGCAGATATTTGTATGCGTTATTTACAACTTACAGATATTTGTACGCGTTATTTACAACTTACAGATATTTGTACGCGTTATTAAACACTTACAGACATTTGTATACGTTATTTACAACTTACAGATATTTGTATGCGTTATTTACAACTTACAGATGTTTATATGCGTTATTTACAACTTACAGATATTTGTATACGTTATTTACAACTTACAGATATCTGTACGCGTTATTTAACACTTACAGATAATTGTATGCGTTATTTACAACTTACAGATATTTGTATGCGTTATTTACAACTTACAGATATTTGTACGCGTAATTTTCAACTAACAGATATTTGTATGCGTTATTTACAACTTACAGATATTTGTATGCGTTATTTACAACTTACATATATTTGTACGCGTTATTTAAAACTTACAGATATTTGTACGCGTTATTTACAACTTACAGATATTTGTACGCGTTATTAAAAACTTACAGACATTTGTATACGTTATTTACAACTTACAGATATTTGTTCGCGTTATTTTCAACTTACAGATATTTGTACGCGTTATTTACAACTTACAGATAGTTGTATGCGTTATTTACAACTTATAGATATTCGTATGCGTTATTTACAACTTACAGATATTTGTACGCGTTATTTACAACTTACAGATATTTGTATGCGTTATTTACAACTTACAGATATTTCTACGCGTTATTTACAACTTACAGATATTTGTATGCGTTAGTTACAACTTACAGATATTTGTATGCGTTATTTACAACTTACAGATATTTCTACGCGTTATTTACAACTTACAGATATTTGTACGCGTTATTTAACACTTACAGATATTTGTATGCGTTATTTACAACTTCCAGATATTTGTACGCGTTATTTACAACTTACAGATATTTGCATGCGTTATTTAAAACTTACAGATATTCGTATGCGTTATTTACAACTTACAGATATTTGTATGCGTTATTTACAACTTACAGATATTTGTATGCGTTATTTACAACTTACAGATATTTGTATGCGTTATTTACAACTTACAGATATTTCTACGCGTTATTTACAACTTACAGATATTTGTATGCGTTATTTACAACTTACAGATGTTTATATGCGTTATTTACAACTTACAGATATTTGTATACGTTATTTACAACTTACAGATATCTGTACGCGTTATTTAACACTTACAGATAATTGTATGCGTTATTTACAACTTACAGATATTTGTATGCGTTATTTACAACTTACAGATATTTGTACGCGTAATTTTCAACTAACAGATATTTGTATGCGTTATTTACAACTTACAGATATTTGTATGCGTTATTTACAACTTACATATATTTGTACGCGTTATTTAAAACTTACAGATATTTGTACGCGTTATTTACAACTTACAGATATTTGTACGCGTTATTAAAAACTTACAGACATTTGTATACGTTATTTACAACTTACAGATATTTGTACGCGTTATTTTCAACTTACAGATATTTGTACGCGTTATTTACAACTTACAGATAGTTGTAAGCGTTATTTACAACTTATAGATATTCGTATGCGTTATTTACAACTTACAGATATTTGTACGCGTTATTTAACTCTTACAGATATTTGTATGCGTTATTTACAACTTACAGATAATTGTATGCGTTATTTACAACTTACAGATATTTGTATGCGTTATTTACAACTTACAGATATTTGTATGCGTTATTTACAACTTACAGATATTTGTATGCGTTATTTACAACTTACAGATATTTGTATGCGTTAATTACAACATACAGATATTTGTATGCGTTATTCACAACTTACAGATATTTGTATGCGTTATTTACAACTTACAGATATTTGTATGCCTTATTTACAACTTACAGATATTTGTATGCGTTATTTACAACTTACAGATGTTTGTATGCGTTATTTACAACTTACAGATATTCTTAAGCGTTATTTACAACTTACAGATATTTGTATGCGTTATTTACAACTTACAGATATTTCTACGCGTTATTTACAACTTACAGATATTTGTATGCGTTATTTACAACTTACAGATATTTGTATGCGTTATTTACAACTTATAGATATTTGTATGCGTTATTTACAACTTACAGATATTTGTATGCGTTATTTACAACTTACAGATATTTGTATGCGTTATTTACAACATACAGATATTTGTACGCGTTATTTACAACTTACAGATATTTGTATGCGTTATTTACAACGTACAGATATTTGTATGCGTCATTTACAACTTACAGATATTTCTACGCGTTATTTACAACTTACAGATATTTGTATGCGTTATTTACAACTTACAGATGTTTATATGCGTTATTTACAACTTACAGATATTTGTATGCGTTATTTACAACTTACAGATATCTGTATGCGTTATTTATAACTTACAGATTATTGTATGCGTTATTTACAACTTACAGATATTTGTATGCGTCATTTACAACTTACAGATATTTGTACTTGTAATTTACAACATACAGATATTTGTATGCGTTATTTACAACTTACAGATAGTTGTATGCGTTATTTACAACTCACAGATATTTGTATGCGTTATTTACAACTTACAGATATTTGTATGCGTTATTTACAACTTACAGATATTTGTACGCCTTATTTACAACTTACAGATATTTGTACGCGTTATTAAAAACTTACAGACATATGTATGCGTTATTTACAACTTGCAGATATTTGTACGCGTTATTTACAACTTACAGATATTTGCATGCGTTATTTACAACTTACAGATATTTGTATGCGTAATTTACAACTTACAGATATTTGTATGCGTTTTTTACAACTTACAGATATTTGTATGCGTTATTTACAACTTACAGATATTTGTATGCGTTATTTACAACTTACAGATATTTGTATGCGTTATTTACAACTTACAGATATTTCTACGCGTTATTTACAACTTACAGATATTTGTATGCGTTATTTACAACTTACAGATATTTGTATGCGTTATTTACAACTTAAAGATATTTGTATGCGTTATTTACAACTTACAGATATTTGTACGCGTTATTTACAACTTACAGATATTTGTATGCGTTATCTACAACTTACAGATATTTGTACGCGGTATTTACAACTTACAGATATTTGTATGCCTTATTTACAACTTACAGATATTTGTATGCGTTATTTAAAACTTACAGATATTTGTATGTGTTATTTACAACTTACAGATATTTCTACGCGTTATTTACAACTTACAGATAGTTGCATGCGTTATTTACAACTTACCGATATTTGTATGCGTTATTTACAACTTACAGATATTTGTATGCGTTATTTACAACTTACAGATATTTGTATGCGTTATTTACAATTTACAGATATTTGTATGCGTTATTTACAACTTACAGATATTTGTATGACTTATTTACAATTTACAGATATTTCTACGCGTTATTTACAACTTACAGATATTTGTATGCGTTATTTACAACTTACAGATAGTTGTATCCGTAATTTACAACTTACAGATATTCGTATGCATTATTTACAACTTACAGATATTTGTATGCGTTATTTAAAACTTACAGATATTTGTACGCGTTATTTACAACTTACAGATATTTGTATGCGTTATTTACAACTTACAGATATTTGTATACGTTATTTACAACTTACAGATATTTGTACGCGTTATTTACAACTTACATATATTTGTACGCGTTATTTACAACTTACAGATATTTGTACGCGTTATTTACAACTTACAGATAGTTGTATGCGTTATTTACAACTTACAGATATTTGTATGCGTGATTTACAACGTGCAGATTTTTGTATGCGTTATTTACAACTTACAGATATTTGTACGCGTTATTTACAACTTACAGATATTTGTACGCGTTATTACTACCTTACAGACATTTGTATACGTTATTTACAACATACAGATATTTGTACGCGTTATTTACAACTTACAGATATTCGATGCGTTATTTACAACTTACAGATATTTGTATGCGTTATTTACAACTTACAGATATTTGTATGCGTTATTTACAACTTACCGATATTTCTACGCGTTATTTACAACTTACAGATATTTGTATGCGTTATTTACAACTTACAGATGTTTATATGCGTGATTTACAACTTACAGATATTTGTATGCGTTATTTACAACTTACAGATATCTGTATGCGTTATTTATAACTTACAGATTATTGTATGCGTTATTTACAACTTACAGATATTTGTATGCGTCATTTACAACTTACAGATATTTGTACGCGTAATTTACAACTTACAGATATTTGTATGCGTTATTTACAACTTACAGATTGTTGTATGCGTTATTTACAACTCACAGATATTTGTATGCGTTATTTACAACTTACAGATATTTGTATGCGTTATTTACAACTTACAGATATTTGTACGCCTTATTTACAACTTACAGATATTTGTACGCGTTATTAAAAATTAACAGACATATGTATGCGTTATTTACAACTTGCAGATATTTGTATGCGTTATTTACAACTTACAGATATTTGCATGCGTTATTTACAACTTACAGATATTTGTATGCGTAATTTACAACTTACAGATATTTGTATGCGTTATTTACAACTTACATATATTTGTATGCGTTATTTACAACTTACAGATATTTGTATGCGTGATTTACAACTTACAGATATTTGTATGCGTTATTTACAACTTACAGATATTTGTACGCGTTATTTACAACTTACAGATATTTGTACGCGGTATTTACAACTTACAGATATTTGTATGCCTTATTTACAACTTACAGATATTTGTACGCGTTATTTAAAACTTACAGATATTTGTACGCGTTATTTACAACTTACAGATAGTTGTATGCGTTATTTACAACTTACAGATATTTGTATGCGTGATTTACAACTTACAGATATTTGTATGCGTTATTTACAACTTACAGATATTTGTATGCGTTATTTACAACTTACAGATGTTTGTATACGTTATTTACAACTTACAGATATTTGTACGCGTTATTTACAACTTACATATATTTGTACGCGTTATTTACAACTTACATATATTTGTACGCGTTATTTACAACTTACAGATAGTTGTATGCGTTATTTACAACTTAAAGATATTTGTATGCGTGATTTACAACTTACAGATATTTGTATGCGTTATTTACAACTTACAGATATTGGTATGCGTTATTTACAACTTACAGATATTGTTATGCGTTATTTACAACTTACAGATATTTCTACGCGTTATTTACAACTTACAGATATTTGTACGCGGTCTTTAAAACTTACATATATTTGTATGCGTTATTTACAACTTACAGATATTTGTACGCGTTATTTACAACTTACAGATATTTGCATGCGTTATTTACAACTTACAGATATTCGTATGCGTTATTTACAACTTACAGATATTTGTATGCGTTATTTACAACTTACAGATATTTGTATGCGTTATTTAAAACTTACAGATATTTGTATGCGTTATTTACAACTTACAGATATTTCTACGCGGTATTTACAACTTACAGATATTTGTATGCGTTATTTACAACTTACAGATATTTATATGCGTTATTTACAACTTACAGATATTTGTTTGCGTTATTTACAACTTACAGATATTTGTATACGTTATTTACAACTTACAGATATCTGTATGCGTTATTTACAACTTACAGATAATTGTATGCGTTATTTACAACTTACAGATATTTGTATGCGTTATTTCACACTTACAGATATTTGTACGCGTAATTTACAACTAACAGATATTTGTATGCGTTATTTACAACTTAAAGTTATTTGTATGCGTTATTTACAACTTACAGATATTAGTACGCGTTATTTACAACTTACAGATATTTGTACGCGTTATTTACAACTTACAGATATTTGTAGGCGTTATTTACAACTTACAGATATTTCTACGCGTTATTTACCACTTACAGGAATTTGTATGCGTTATTTACAACTTACAGATAGTGGTATTCGTTATTTACAACTTACAGATATTTGTATGCGTTATTAACAACTTACAGATATTTGTATGCGTTATTTACAACTTACAGATAATTGTATGCGTTATTTACAACTTACAGATATTTGTACGCGTTATTTACAACTTACAGATGTTTGTATGCGTTATTTACAAATTACAGATATTTGTATGCGTTATTTAGAATTACAGATATTTCTACGCGTTATTTACAACTTACAGATATTTGTATGCGTTATTTACAACTTACAGATATTTGTATGCGTTATTTACAACTTACAGATATTTGTATGCGTTATTTACAACTTACAGATATTTGTACGCGTAATTAACAACTTACAGATATTTGTATGCGTTATTTACAACTTACAGATATTTGCATGCGTTATTTACAACTTACAGATATTCGTATGCATTACTTACAACTTACAGATATTTGTATGCGTTATTTACAACCTTCAGATATTTGTATGCGTTATTTACAACTTACAGATATTTGTATGCGTTATTTACAACTTACAGATATTTCTACGCGTTATTTACAAATTACAGATATTTGTATGCGTTATTTACAATTTAAAGATGTTTCTATGCGTTATTTACAACTTACAGATATTTTTATGCGTTATTTACAACTTACAGATATTTGTATTCGTTATTTACAACTTACAAATATCTGTATGCGTTATTTAAAACTTACAGATAATTGTATGCGTTATTTACAACTTACAGATATTTGTATGCGTTATTTACAACTTACAGATATTTGTACGCGTAATTTACAACTTACAGATATTTGTATGCGTTATTTACAACTTACAGATAGTTGTATGCGTTATTTACAACTTACAGATATTTGTATGCGTTATTTACAACTTACCGATATTTCTACGCGTTATTTACAACTTACAGATATTTGTATGCGTTATTTACAACTTACAGATGTTTATATGCGTTATTTACAACTTACAGATATTTGTATGCGTTATTTACAACTTACAGATATTTGTACGCGTTATTACTACCTTACAGACATTTGTATACGTTATTTACAACTTACAGATATTTGTACGCGTTATTTACAACTTACAGATATTCGATGCGTTATTTACAACTTACAGATAGTTGTATGCGTTATTTACAACTTACAGATATTTGTATGCGTTATTTACAACTTACCGATATTTCTACGCGTTATTTACAACTTACAGATATTTGTATGCGTTATTTACAACTTACAGATGTTTATATGCGTTATTTACAACTTACAGATATTTGTATGCGTTATTTACAACTTACAGATATCTGTATGCGTTATTTACAACTTACAGATTATTGTATGCGTTATTTACAACTTACAGATATTTGTATGCGTCATTTACAACTTACAGATATTTGTACGCGTAATTTACAACTTACAGATATTTGAGTGCGTTATTTACAACTTACAGATAGTTGTATGCGTTATTTACAACTCACAGATATTTGTATGCGTTATTTACAACTTACAGATATTTGTATGCGTTATTTACAACTTACAGATATTTGTACGCCTTATTTACAACTTACAGATATTTGTACGCGTTATTAAAAACTTACAGACATATGTATGCGTTATTTACAACTTGCAGATATTTGTACGCGTTATTTACAACTTACAGATATTTGCATACGTTATTTACAACTTACAGATATTTGTATTCGTAATTTACAACTTACAGATATTTGTATGCGTTATTTACAACTTACAGATATTTGTATGCGTTATTTACAACTTACAGATATTTGTATGCGTTATTTACAACTTACAGATATTTGTATGCGTTATTTACAACTTACAGATATTTCTACGCGTTATTTACAACTTACAGATATTTGTATGCGTTATTTACAACTTACAGATATTTGTATGCGTTATTTACAACTTAAAGATATTTGTATGCGTTATTTACAACTTACAGATATTTGTATGCGTTATTTACAACTTACAGATATTTGTATGCGTTATTTACAACTTACAGATATTTGTACGCGGTATTTACAACTTACAGATATTTGTATGCCTTATTTACAACTTACAGATATTTGTACGCGTTATTTAAAACTTACAGATATTTGTACGCGTTATTTACAACTTACAGATATTTGTATGCGTGATTTACAACTTACAGATATTTGTATGCGTTATTTACAACTTACAGATATTTGTATGCGTTATTTACAACTTACAGATATTTGTATACGTTATTTACAACTTACAGATATTTGTACGCGTTATTTACAACTTACATATATTTGTACGCGTTATTTACAACTTACAGATATTTGTACGCGTTATTTACAACTTACAGATAGTTGTATGCGTTATTTACAACTTACAGATATTTGTATGCGTGATTTACAACTTACAGATATTTCTATGCGTTATTTACAACTTACAGATATTGGTATGCGTTATTTACAACTTACATATATTTGTATGCGTTATTTACAACTTACAGATATTTCTACGCGTTATTTACAACTTACAGATATTTGTACGCGTTATTTAAAACTTACAGATATTTGTATGCGTTATTTACAACTTACAGATATTTGTACGCGTTATTTACAACTTACAGATATTTGCATGCGTTATTTACAACTTACAGATATTTGTATGCGTTATTTACAACTTACAGATGTTTATATGCGTTATTTACAACTTACAGATATTTGTATACGTTATTTACAACTTACAGATATCTGTACGCGTTATTTAACACTTACAGATAATTGTATGCGTTATTTACAACTTACAGATATTTGTATGCGTTATTTACAACTTACAGATATTTGTACGCGTAATTTTCAACTAACAGATATTTGTATGCGTTATTTACAACTTACAGATATTTGTATGCGTTATTTACAACTTACATATATTTGTACGCGTTATTTAAAACTTACAGATATTTGTACGCGTTATTTACAACTTACAGATATTTGTACGCGTTATTAAAAACTTACAGACATTTGTATACGTTATTTACAACTTACAGATATTTGTACGCGTTATTTTCAACTTACAGATATTTGTACGCGTTATTTACAACTTACAGATAGTTGTATGCGTTATTTACAACTTATAGATATTCGTATGCGTTATTTACAACTTACAGATATTTGTACGCGTTATTTACAACTTACAGATATTTGTATGCGTTATTTACAACTTACAGATATTTCTACGCGTTATTTACAACTTACAGATATTTGTATGCGTTATTTACAACTTACAGATATTTGTATGCGTTATTTACAACTTACAGATATTTGTATGCGTTATTTACAACTTACAGATATTTGTATGCGTTAATTACAACTTACAGATATTTGTATGCGTTATTCACAACTTACAGATATTTGTATGCGTTATTTACAACTTACAGATATTTGTATGCGTTATTTACAACTTACAGATATTTGTATGCGTTATTTACAACTTACAGATGTTTGTATGCGTTATTTACAACTTACAGATATTCTTAAGCGTCATTTACAACTTACAGATATTTGTATGCGTTATTTACAACTTACAGATATTTCTACGCGTTATTTACAACTTACAGATATTTGTATGCGTTATTTACAACTTACAGATATTTGTATGCGTTATTTACAACTTACAGATATTTGTACGCGTAATTTACAACTTACAGATATTTGTATGCGTTATTTACAACTTACAGATATTTGTATGCGTCATTTACAACTTACAGATATTTCTACGCGTTATTTACAACTTACAGATATTTGTATGCGTTATTTACAACTTACAGATGTTTATATGCGTTATTTACAACTTACAGATATTTGTATGCGTTATTTACAACTTACAGATATCTGTATGCGTTATTTATAACTTACAGATTATTGTATGCGTTATTTACAACTTACAGATATTTGTATACGTCATTTACAACTTACAGATATTTGTACTTGTAATTTACAACTTACAGATATTTGTATGCGTTATTTACAACTTACAGATAGTTGTATGCGTTATTTACAACTCACAGATATTTGTATGCGTTATTTACAACTTACAGATATTTGTATGCGTTATTTACAACTTACAGATATTTGTACGCCTTATTTACAACTTACAGATATTTGTACGCGTTATTAAAAACTTACAGACATATGTATGCGTTATTTACAACTTGCAGATATTTGTACGCGTTATTTACAACTTACAGATATTTGCATGCGTTATTTACAACTTACAGATATTTGTATGCGTAATTTACAACTTACAGATATTTGTATGCGTTTTTTACAACTTACAGATATTTGTATGCGTTATTTTCAACTTACAGATATTTGTATGCGTTATTTACAACTTACAGATATTTGTATGCGTTATTTACAACTTACAGATATTTCTACGCGTTATTTACAACTTACAGATATTTGTATGCGTTATTTACAACTTACAGATATTTGTATGCGTTATTTACAACTTAAAGATATTTGTATGCGTTATTTACAACTTACAGATATTTGTATGCGTTATTTACAACTTACAGATATTTGTATGCGTTATCTACAACTTACAGATATTTGTACGCGGTATTTACAACTTACAGATATTTGTATGCCTTATTTACAACTTACAGATATTTGTATGCGTTATTTAAAACTTACAGATATTTGTATGTGTTATTTACAACTTACAGATATTTCTACGCGTTATTTACAACTTACAGATAGTTGCATGCGTTATTTACAACTTACCGATATTTGTATGCGTTATTTACAACTTACAGATATTTGTATGCGTTATTTACAACTTACAGATATTTGTATGCGTTATTTACAATTTACAGATATTTGTATGCGTTATTTACAACTTACAGATATTTGTATGAGTTATTTACAATTTACAGATATTTCTACGCGTTATTTACAACTTACAGATATTTGTATGCGTTATTTACAACTTACAGATAGTTGTATCCGTAATTTACAACTTACAGATATTCGTATGCGTTATTTACAACTTACAGATATTTGTATGCGTTATTTACAACTTACAGATATTTGTATGCGTTATTTACAACTTACAGATATTTGTATGCGTTATTTAAAACTTACAGATATTTGTACGCGTTATTTACAACTTACAGATATTTGTATGCGTTATTTACAACTTACAGATATTTGTATACGTTATTTACAACTTACAGATATTTGTACGCGTTATTTACAACTTACATATATTTGTACGCGTTATTTACAACTTACAGATATTTGTACGCGTTATTTACAACTTACAGATAGTTGTATGCGTTATTTACAACTTACAGATATTTGTATGCGTGATTTACAACGTGCAGATTTTTGTATGCGTTATTTACAACTTACAGATATTTGTACGCGTTATTTACAACTTACAGATATTTGTACGCGTTATTACTACCTTACAGACATTTGTATACGTTATTTACAACATACAGATATTTGTACGCGTTATTTACAACTTACAGATATTCGATGCGTTATTTACAACTTACAGATATTTGTATGCGTTATTTACAACTTACAGATATTTGTATGCGTTATTTACAACTTACCGATATTTCTACGCGTTATTTACAACTTACAGATATTTGTATGCGTTATTTACAACTTACAGATGTTTATATGCGTTATTTACAACTTACAGATATTTGTATGCGTTATTTACAACTTACAGATATCTGTATGCGTTATTTACAACTTACAGATTATTGTATGCGTTATTTACAACTTACAGATATTTGTATGCGTCATTTACAACTTACAGATATTTGTACGCGTAATTTACAACTTACAGATATTTGTATGCGTTATTTACAACTTACAGATAGTTGTATGCGTTATTTACAACTCACAGATATTTGTATGCGTTATTTACAACTTACAGATATTTGTATGCGTTATTTACAACTTACAGATATTTGTACGCCTTATTTACAACTTACAGATATTTGTACGCGTTATTAAAAACTTACAGACATATGTATGCGTTATTTACAACTTGCAGATATTTGTATGCGTTATTTACAACTTACAGATATTTGCATGCGTTATTTACAACTTACAGATATTTGTATGCGTAATTTACAACTTACAGATATTTGTATGCGTTATTTACAACTTACATATATTTGTATGCGTTATTTACAACTTACAGATATTTGTATGCGTGATTTACAACTTACAGATATTTGTATACGTTATTTACAACTTACAGATATTTGTACGCGTTATTTACAACTTACAGATATTTGTACGCGGTATTTACAACTTACAGATATTTGTATGCGTTATTTACAACTTACAGATATTTGTACGCGTTATTTAAAACTTACAGATATTTGTACGCGTTATTTACAACTTACAGATAGTTGTATGCGTTATTTACAACATACAGATATTTGTATGCGTGATTTACAACTTACAGATATTTGTATGCGTTATTTACAACTTACAGATATTTGTATGCGTTATTTACAACTTACAGATGTTTGTATACGTTATTTACAACTTACAGATATTTGTACGCGTTATTTACAACTTACATATATTTGTACGCGTTATTTACAACTTACATATATTTGTACGCGTTATTTACAACTTACAGATAGTTGTATGCGTTATTTACAACTTAAAGATATTTGTATGCGTGATTTACAACTTACAGATATTTGTATGCGTTATTTACAACTTACAGATATTGGTATGCGTTATTTACAACTTACAGATATTGTTATGCGTTATTTACAACTTACATATATTTCTACGCGTTATTTACAACTTACAGATATTTGTACGCGTTATTTAAAACTTACAGATATTTGTATGCGTTATTTACAACTTACAGATATTTGTACGCGTTATTTACAACTTACAGATATTTGCATGCGTTATTTACAACTTACAGATATTTGTATGCGTTATTTACAACTTACAGATATTTGTATGCGTTATTTAAAACTTACAGATATTTGTATGCGTTATTTACAACTTACAGATATTTCTAATCGGTATTTACAACTTACAGATATTTGTATGCGTTATTTACAACTTACAGATATTTATATGCGTTATTTACAACTTACAGATATTTGTTTGCGTTATTTACAACTTACAGATATTTGTATACGTTATTTACAACTTACAGATATCTGTATGCGTTATTTACAACTTACAGATAATTGTATGCGTTATTTACAACTTACAGATATTTGTATGCGTTATTTCACACTTACAGATATTTGTACGCGTAATTTACAACTAACAGATATTTGTATGCGTTATTTACAACTTAAAGTTATTTGTATGCGTTATTTACAACTTACAGATATTAGTACGCGTTATTTAAAACTTACAGATATTTGTACGCGTTATTTACAACTTACAGATATTTGTAGGCGTTATTTACAACTTACAGATATTTCTACGCGTTATTTACCACTTACAGGAATTTGTATGCGTTATTTACAACTTACAGATATTTGTATGCGTTATTTACAACTTACAGATATTTGTATGCGTTATTTACAACTTACAGATAATTGTATGCGTTATTTACAACTTACAGATATTTGTACGCGTTATTTACAACTTACAGATGTTTGTATGCGTTATTTACAACATACAGATATTTGTATGCGTTATTTAGAATTACAGATATTTCTACGCGTTATTTACAACTTACAGATATTTGTATGCGTTATTTACAACTTACAGATATTTGTATGCGTTATTTACAACTTACAGATATTTGTATGCGTTATTTACAACTTACAGATATTTGTATGCGTTATTTTCAACTTACAGATATTTGTACGCGTTATTTACAACTTACAGATATTTGTATGCGTTATTTACAACTTACAGATATTTGTATACGTTATTTACAACTTACAGATATTTGTACGCGTTATTTACAACTTACATATATTTGTACGCGTTATTTACAACTTACAGATATTTGTACGCGTTATTTACAACTTACAGATAGTTGTATGCGTTATTTACAACTTACAGATATTTGTATGCGTGATTTACAACGTGCAGATTTTTGTATGCGTTATTTACAACTTACAGATATTTGTACGCGTTATTTACAACTTACAGATATTTGTACGCGTTATTACTACCTTACAGACATTTGTATACGTTATTTACAACATACAGATATTTGTACGCGTTATTTACAACTTACAGATATTCGATGCGTTATTTACAACTTACAGATATTTGTATGCGTTATTTACAACTTACAGATATTTGTATGCGTTATTTACAACTTACCGATATTTCTACGCGTTATTTACAACTTACAGATATTTGTATGCGTTATTTACAACTTACAGATGTTTATATGCGTTATTTACAACTTACAGATATTTGTATGCGTTATTTACAACTTACAGATATCTGTATGCGTTATTTACAACTTACAGATTATTGTATGCGTTATTTACAACTTACAGATATTTGTATGCGTCATTTACAACTTACAGATATTTGTACGCGTAATTTACAACTTACAGATATTTGTATGCGTTATTTACAACTTACAGATAGTTGTATGCGTTATTTACAACTCACAGATATTTGTATGCGTTATTTACAACTTACAGATATTTGTATGCGTTATTTACAACTTACAGATATTTGTACGCCTTATTTACAACTTACAGATATTTGTACGCGTTATTAAAAACTTACAGACATATGTATGCGTTATTTACAACTTGCAGATATTTGTATGCGTTATTTACAACTTACAGATATTTGCATGCGTTATTTACAACTTACAGATATTTGTATGCGTAATTTACAACTTACAGATATTTGTATGCGTTATTTACAACTTACATATATTTGTATGCGTTATTTACAACTTACAGATATTTGTATGCGTGATTTACAACTTACAGATATTTGTATACGTTATTTACAACTTACAGATATTTGTACGCGTTATTTACAACTTACAGATATTTGTACGCGGTATTTACAACTTACAGATATTTGTATGCGTTATTTACAACTTACAGATATTTGTACGCGTTATTTAAAACTTACAGATATTTGTACGCGTTATTTACAACTTACAGATAGTTGTATGCGTTATTTACAACATACAGATATTTGTATGCGTGATTTACAACTTACAGATATTTGTATGCGTTATTTACAACTTACAGATATTTGTATGCGTTATTTACAACTTACAGATGTTTGTATACGTTATTTACAACTTACAGATATTTGTACGCGTTATTTACAACTTACATATATTTGTACGCGTTATTTACAACTTACATATATTTGTACGCGTTATTTACAACTTACAGATAGTTGTATGCGTTATTTACAACTTAAAGATATTTGTATGCGTGATTTACAACTTACAGATATTTGTATGCGTTATTTACAACTTACAGATATTGGTATGCGTTATTTACAACTTACAGATATTGTTATGCGTTATTTACAACTTACATATATTTCTACGCGTTATTTACAACTTACAGATATTTGTACGCGTTATTTAAAACTTACAGATATTTGTATGCGTTATTTACAACTTACAGATATTTGTACGCGTTATTTACAACTTACAGATATTTGCATGCGTTATTTACAACTTACAGATATTTGTATGCGTTATTTACAACTTACAGATATTTGTATGCGTTATTTAAAACTTACAGATATTTGTATGCGTTATTTACAACTTACAGATATTTCTAATCGGTATTTACAACTTACAGATATTTGTATGCGTTATTTACAACTTACAGATATTTATATGCGTTATTTACAACTTACAGATATTTGTTTGCGTTATTTACAACTTACAGATATTTGTATACGTTATTTACAACTTACAGATATCTGTATGCGTTATTTACAACTTACAGATAATTGTATGCGTTATTTACAACTTACAGATATTTGTATGCGTTATTTCACACTTACAGATATTTGTACGCGTAATTTACAACTAACAGATATTTGTATGCGTTATTTACAACTTAAAGTTATTTGTATGCGTTATTTACAACTTACAGATATTAGTACGCGTTATTTAAAACTTACAGATATTTGTACGCGTTATTTACAACTTACAGATATTTGTAGGCGTTATTTACAACTTACAGATATTTCTACGCGTTATTTACCACTTACAGGAATTTGTATGCGTTATTTACAACTTACAGATATTTGTATGCGTTATTTACAACTTACAGATATTTGTATGCGTTATTTACAACTTACAGATAATTGTATGCGTTATTTACAACTTACAGATATTTGTACGCGTTATTTACAACTTACAGATGTTTGTATGCGTTATTTACAACATACAGATATTTGTATGCGTTATTTAGAATTACAGATATTTCTACGCGTTATTTACAACTTACAGATATTTGTATGCGTTATTTACAACTTACAGATATTTGTATGCGTTATTTACAACTTACAGATATTTGTATGCGTTATTTACAACTTACAGATATTTGTATGCGTTATTTTCAACTTACAGATATTTCTACGCGTTATTTACAAATTACAGATATTTGTATGCGTTATTTACAATTTAAAGATGTTTATATGCGTTATTTACAACTTACAGATTTTTGTATGCGTTATTTACAACTTACAGATATTTGTATTCGTTATTTACAACTTACAAATATCTGTATGCGTTATTTAAAACTTACAGATAATTGTATGCGTTATTTACAACTTACAGATATTTGTATGCGTTATTTACAACTTACAGATATTTGTACGCGTAATTTACAACTTACAGATATTTGTATGCGTTATTTACAACTTACAGATAGTTGTATGCGTTATTTACAACTTACAGATATTTGTATGCGTTATTTACAACTTACCGATATTTCTACGCGTTATTTACAACTTACAGATATTTGTATGCGTTATTTACAACTTACAGATGTTTATATGCGTTATTTACAACTTACAGATATTTGTATGCGTTATTTACAACTTACAGATATTTGTACGCGTTATTACTACCTTACAGACATTTGTATACGTTATTTACAACTTACAGATATTTGTACGCGTTATTTACAACTTACAGATATTCGATGCGTTATTTACAACTTACAGATAGTTGTATGCGTTATTTACAACTTACAGATATTTGTATGCGTTATTTACAACTTACCAATATTTCTACGCGTTATTTACAACTTACAGATATTTGTATGCGTTATTTACAACTTACAGATGTTTATATGCGTTATTTACAACTTACAGATATTTGTATGCGTTATTTACAACTTACAGATATCTGTATGCGTTATTTACAACTTACAGATTATTGTATGCGTTATTTACAACTTACAGATATTTGTATGCGTCATTTACAACTTACAGATATTTGTACGCGTAATTTACAACTTACAGATATTTGAGTGCGTTATTTACAACTTACAGATAGTTGTATGCGTTATTTACAACTCACAGATATTTGTATGCGTTATTTACAACTTACAGATATTTGTATGCGTTATTTACAACTTACAGATATTTGTACGCCTTATTTACAACTTACAGATATTTGTACGCGTTATTAAAAACTTACAGACATATGTATGCGTTATTTACAACTTGCAGATATTTGTACGCGTTATTTACAACTTACAGATATTTGCATACGTTATTTACAACTTACAGATATTTGTATTCGTAATTTACAACTTACAGATATTTGTATGCGTTATTTACAACTTACAGATATTTGTATGCGTTATTTACAACTTACAGATATTTGTATGCGTTATTTACAACTTACAGATATTTGTATGCGTTATTTACAACTTACAGATATTTCTACGCGTTATTTACAACTTACAGATATTTGTATGCGTTATTTACAACTTACAGATATTTGTATGCGTTATTTACAACTTAAAGATATTTGTATGCGTTATTTACAACTTACAGATATTTGTATGCGTTATTTACAACTTACAGATATTTGTATGCGTTATTTACAACTTACAGATATTTGTACGCGGTATTTACAACTTACAGATATTTGTATGCCTTATTTACAACTTACAGATATTTGTACGCGTTATTTAAAACTTACAGATATTTGTACGCGTTATTTACAACTTACAGATATTTGTATGCGTGATTTACAACTTACAGATATTTGTATGCGTTATTTACAACTTACAGATATTTGTATGCGTTATTTACAACTTACAGATATTTGTATACGTTATTTACAACTTACAGATATTTGTACGCGTTATTTACAACTTACATATATTTGTACGCGTTATTTACAACTTACAGATATTTGTACGCGTTATTTACAACTTACAGATAGTTGTATGCGTTATTTACAACTTACAGATATTTGTATGCGTGATTTACAACTTACAGATATTTCTATGCGTTATTTACAACTTACAGATATTGGTATGCGTTATTTACAACTTACAGATATTTGTATGCGTTATTTACAAGTTACAGATATTTCTACGCGTTATTTACAACTTACAGATATTTGTACGCGTTATTTAAAACTTACAGATATTTGTATGCGTTATTTACAACTTACAGATATTTGTACGCGTTATTTACAACTTACAGATATTTGCATGCGTTATTTACAACTTACAGATATTCGTATGCGTTACTTACAACTTACAGATATTTGTATGCGTTATTTACAACTTACAGATATTTGTATGCGTTATTTAAAACTTACAGATATTTGTATGCGTTATTTACAACTTACAGATATTTCTACGCGGTATTTACAACTTACAGATATTTGTATGCGTTATTTACAACTTACAGATATTTATATGCGTTATTTACAACTTACAGATATTTGTATGCGTGATTTACAACTTACAGATATTTGTATACGTTATTTACAACTTACAGATATTTGTATGCGTTATTTACAACTTACAGATAATTGTATGCGTTATTTACAACTTACAGATATTTGTATGCGTTATTTCACACTTACAGATATTTGTACGCGTAATTTACAACTAACAGATATTTGTATGCGTTATTTACAACTTACAGATATTCGTATGCGTTACTTACAACTTACAGTTATTTGTATGCGTTATTTACAACTTACAGATATTTGTACGCGTTATTTAAAACTTACAGATATTTGTACGCGTTATTTACAACTTACAGATATTTGTAGGAGTTTTTTACAACTTACAGATATTTCTACGCGTTATTTACCACTTACAGGAATTTGTATGCGTTATTTACAACTTACAGATAGTGGTATTCGTTATTTACAACTTACAGATATTTGTATGCGTTATTTACAACTTACAGATAATTGTATGCGTTATTTACAACTTACAGATATTTGTACGCGTTATTTACAACTTACAGATGTTTGTATGCGTTATTTACAAATTACAGATATTTGTATGCGTTATTTACAATTACAGATATTTCTACGCGTTATTTACAACTGACAGATATTTGTATGCGTTATTTACAACTTACAGATAGTTGTATGCGTTATTTACAACTCACAGATATTTGTATGCGTTATTTACAACTTACAGATATTTGTATGCGTTATTTACAACTTACAGATATTTGTACGCCTTATTTACAACTTACAGATATTTGTACGCGTTATTAAAAACTTACAGACATATGTATGCGTTATTTACAACTTGCAGATATTTGTACGCGTTATTTACAACTTACAGATATTTGCATGCGTTATTTACAACTTACAGATATTTGTATGCGTAATTTACAACTTACAGATATTTGTATGCGTTATTTACAACTTACAGATATTTGTATGCGTTATTTACAACTTACAGATATTTGTATGCGTTATTTACAACTTACAGATATTGGTATGCGTTATTTACAACTTACAGATATTTCTAGGCGTTATTTACAACTTACAGATATTTGTATGCGTTATTTACAACTTACAGATATTTGTATGCGTTATTTACAACTTAAAGATATTTGTATGCGTTATTTACAACTTACAGATATTTGTATGCGTTATGAACAACTTACAGATATTTGTATGCGTTATTTACAACTTACAGATATTTGTACGCGGTATTTACAACTTACAGATATTTGTATGCCTTATTTACAACTTACAGATATTTGTACGCGTTATTTACAACTTACAGATAGTTGTATGCGTTATTTACAACTTACAGATATTTGTATGCGTGATTTACAACTTACAGATATTTGTATGCGTTATTTACAACTTACAGATATTTGTATGCGTTATTTACAACTTACAGATATTTGTATACGTTATTTACAACTTACAGATATTTGTACGCGTTATTTACAACTTACATATATTTGTACGCGTTATTTACAACTTACAGATATTTGTACGCGTTATTTACAACTTACAGATAGTTGTATGCGTTATTTACAACTTACAGATATTTGTACGCGTTATTTACAACTTACAGATATTTGCATGCGTTATTTACAACTTACAGATATTCGTATGCGTTATTTACAACTTACAGATATTTGTATGCGTTATTTACAACTTACAGATATTTGTATGCGTTATTTAAAACTTACAGATATTTGTATGCGTTATTTACAACTTACAGATATTTCTACGCGGTATTTACAACTTACAGATATTTGTATGCGTTATTTACAACTTACAGATATTTATATGCGTTATTTACAACTTACAGATATTTGTATGCGTTATTTACAACTTACAGATATTTGTATACGTTATTTACAACTTACAGATATCTGTATGCGTTATTTACAACTTACAGATAATTGTATACGTTATTTACAACTTACAGATATTTGTACGCGTAATTTACAACTAACAGATATTTGTATGCGTTATTTACAACTTACAGTTATTTGTATGCGTTATTTACAACTTACAGATATTTGTATGCGTTATTTAAAACTTACAGATATTTGTACGCGTTATTTACAACTTACAGATATTTGTAGGCGTTATTTACAACTTACAGATATTTCTACGCGTTATTTACCACTTACAGGAATTTGTATGCGTTATTTACAACTTACAGATAGTGGTATTCGTTATTTACAACTTACAGATATTTGTATGCGTTATTTACAACTTACAGATATTTGTATGCGTTATTTGCAACTTACAGATATTTGTATGCGTTATTTACAACTTACAGATATTTGTACGCGTTATTTACAACTTACAGATGTTTGTATGCGTTATTTACAAATTACAGATATTTGTATGCGTTATTTATAATTACAGATATTTCTACGCGTTATTTACAACTTACAGATATTTGTATGCGTTATTTACAACTTACAGATAGTTGTATGCGTTATTTACAACTTACAGATATTTGTATGCGTTATTTACAACTTACAGATATTTGTACGCGTAATTAACAACTTACAGATATTTGTATGCGTTATTTACAACTTACAGATATTTGCATGCGTTATTTACAACTTACAGATATTCGTATGCATTACTTACAACTTACAGATATTTGTATGCGTTATTTACAACCTTCAGATATTTGTATGCGTTATTTACAACTTACAGATATTTGTATGCGTTATTTACAACTTACAGATATTTCTACGCGTTATTTACAAATTACAGATATTTGTATGCGTTATTTACAATTTAAAGAAGTTTATATGCGTTATTTACAACTTACAGATATTTGTATGCGTTATTTACAACTTACAGATATTTGTATACGTTATTTACAACTTACAGATATCTGTATGCGTTATTTACAACTTACAGATAATTGTATGCGTTATTTACAACTTACAGATATTTGTATGCGTTATTTACAACTTACAGATATTTGTACGCGTAATTTACAACTTACAGATATTTGTATGCGTTATTTACAACTTACAGATAGTTGTATGCGTTATTTGCAACTTACAGATATTTGTATGCGTTATTTACAACGTGCAGAGTTTTGTATGCGTTATTTACAACTTACAGATATTTGTACGCGTTATTTACAACTTACAGATATTTGTACGCGTTATTACTACCTTACAGACATTTGTTTACGTTATTTACAACTTACAGATATTTGTACGCGTTATTTACAACTTACAGATATTCGATGCGTTATTTACAACTTACAGATATTTGTATGCGTTATTTACAACTTACAGATATTTGTATGCGTTATTTACAACTTACCGATATTTCTACGCGTTATTTACAACTTACAGATATTTGTATGCGTTATTTACAACTTACAGATATTTGTATGCGTTATTTACAACTTACAGATATTTGTATGCGTTATTTACAACTTACAGATATTTGTACGCGTTATTTAAAACTTAAAGATATTTGTACGCGTTATTTACAACTTACAGATATTTGTATGCGTTATTTACAACTTACAGATATTTGTATGCGTTATTTACAACTTACAGATATTTGTATGCGTTGTTTACAACTTACAGATATTTGTATGCGTTATTTACAACTTACAGATATTTGTACGCGTTATTTACAACTTACAGATGTTTGTATGCGTTATTTACAAATTACAGATATTTGTATGCGTTATTTACAATTACAGATATTTCTACGCGTTATTTACAACTTACAGATATTTGTATGCGTTATTTACAACTTACAGATAGTTGTATGCGTTATTTACAACTTACAGATATTTGTATGCGTTATTTACAATTACAGATATTTGTAGCGTAATTAACAACTTACAGATATTTGTATGCGTTATTTACAACTTACAGATATTTGCATGCGTTATTTACTACTTACAGATATTCGTATGCATTACTTACAACTTACAGATATTTGTATGCGTTATTTACAACCTTCAGATATTTGTATGCGTTATTTACAACTTACAGATATTTGTATGCGTTATTTACAACTTACAGATATTTCTACGCGTTATTTACAAATTACAGATATTTGTATGCGTTATTTAAAATTTAAAGATGTTTATATGCGTTATTTACAACTTACAGATATTTGTATGCGTTATTTACAACTTACAGATATTTGTATACGTTATTTACAACTTACAGATATCTGTATGCGTTATTTACAACTTACAGATAATTGTATGCGTTATTTACAACTTACAGATATTTGTATGCGTTATTTACAACTTACAGATATTTGTACGCGTAATTTAAAACTTACAGATATTTGTATGCGTTATTTACAACTTACAGATAGTTGCATGCGTTATTTACAACTTACAGATATTTGTATGCGTTATTTATAACGTGCAGATTTTTGTATGCGTTATTTACAACTTACAGATATTTGTACGCCTTATTTACAACTTACAGATATTTGTACGCGTTATTACTACCTTACAGACATTTGTATACGTTATTTACAACTTACAGATATTTGTACGCGTTATTTACAACTTACCGATATTTGTATGCATTATTTACAACTTACAGATATTTGTATGCGTTATTTACAACTTACAGATATTTGTATGCGTTATTTACAACTTACCGATATTTCTACGCGTTATTTACAACTTACAGATATTTGTATGTCTTATTTACAACTTACAGATATTTGTATGCGTTATTTACAACTTACAGATATTTGTATGCGTTATTTACAACTTACAGATATTTGTACGCGTTATTTAAAACTTAAAGATATTTGTACGCTTTATTTTCAACTTACAGATATTTGTACGCGTTATTTACAACTTACAGATAGTTGTATGCGTTATTTACAACTTACAGATATTTGTATGCGTGATTTACAACATACAGATATTTGTATGCGTTATTTACAACTTACAGATAGTGTATGCGTTATTTACAACTTACAGATATTTGTATGCGTTATTTACAACTTACAGATATTTGTATGCGTTATTTACAACTTACAGATATTTGTATGCGTTATTTACAACTTACAGATATTTGTACGCGTTATTTACAACTTACAGATATTTGTATGCGTTATTTACAAATTACAGATATTTGTATGCGTTATTTACAATTACAGATATTTCTACGCGTTATTTACAACTTACAGATATTTGTATGCGTTATTTACAACTTACAGATAGTTGTATGCGTTATTTACAATTACAGATATTTCTACGCGTTATTTACAACTTACAGATATTTGTATGCGTTATTTACAACTTACAGATAGTTGTATGCGTTATTTACAACTTACAGATATTTGTATGCGTTATTTACAATTACAGATATTTGTACGCGTAATTTACAACTTACAGATATTTGTATGCGTTATTTACAACTTACAGATAGTTGTATGCGTTATTTACAACTTACAGATATTTGTATGCGTTATTTACAACTTACCGATATTTCTACGCGTTATTTACAACTTACAGATATTTGTATGCGTTATTTACAACTTACAGATGTTTATATGCGTTATTTACAACTTACAGATATTTGTATGCGTTATTTACAACTTACAGATATTTGTACGCGTTATTACTACCTTACAGACATTTGTATACGTTATTTACAACTTACAGATATTTGTACGCGTTATTTACAACTTACAGATATTCGATGCGTTATTTACAACTTACAGATAGTTGTATGCGTTATTTACAACTTACAGATATTTGTATGCGTTATTTACAACTTACCGATATTTCTACGCGTTATTTACAACTTACAGATATTTGTATGCGTTATTTACAACTTACAGATGTTTATATGCGTTATTTACAACTTACAGATATTTGTATGCGTTATTTACAACTTACAGATATCTGTATGCGTTATTTACAACTTACAGATTATTGTATGCGTTATTTACAACTTACAGATATTTGTATGCGTCATTTACAACTTACAGATATTTGTACGCGTAATTTACAACTTACAGATATTTGTATGCGTTATTTACAACTTACAGATAGTTGTATGCGTTATTTACAACTCACAGATATTTGTATGCGTTATTTACAACTTACAGATATTTGTATGCGTTATTTACAACTTACAGATATTTGTACGCCTTATTTACAACTTAAAGATATTTGTACGCGTTATTAAAAACTTACAGACATATGTATGCGTTATTTACAACTTGCAGATATTTGTACGCGTTATTTACAACTTACAGATATTTGCATACGTTATTTACAACTTACAGATATTTGTATTCGTAATTTACAACTTACAGATATTTGTATGCGTTATTTACAACTTACAGATATTTGTATGCGTTATTTACAACTTACAGATAGTTGTATGCGTTATTTACAACTTACAGATATTTGTATGCGTTATTTACAACTTACAGATATTTCTACGCGTTATTTACAACTTACAGATATTTGTATGCGTTATTTACAACTTACAGATATTTGTATGCGTTATTTACAACTTAAAGATATTTGTATGCGTTATTTACAACTTACAGATATTTGTATGCGTTATTTACAACTTACAGATATTTGTATGCGTTATTTACAACTTACAGATATTTGTACGCGGTATTTACAACTTACAGATATTTGTATGCCTTATTTACAACTTACAGATATTTGTACGCGTTATTTAAAACTTACAGATATTTGTACGCGTTATTTACAACTTACAGATATTTGTATGCGTGATTTACAACTTACAGATATTTGTATGCGTTATTTACAACTTACAGATATTTGTATGCGTTATTTACAACTTACAGATATTTGTATACGTTATTTACAACTTACAGATATTTGTACGCGTTATTTACAACTTACATATATTTGTACGCGTTATTTACAACTTACAGATATTTGTACGCGTTATTTACAACTTACAGATAGTTGTATGCGTTATTTACAACTTACAGATATTTGTATGCGTGATTTACAACTTACAGATATTTCTATGCGTTATTTACAACTTACAGATATTGGTATGCGTTATTTACAACTTACAGATATTTGTATGCGTTATTTACAACTTACAGATATTTCTACGCGTTATTTACAACTTACAGATATTTGTACGCGTTATTTAAAACTTACAGATATTTGTATGCGTTATTTACAACTTACAGATATTTGTACGCGTTATTTACCACTTACAGATATTTGCATGCGTTATTTACAACTCGAAGATATTCGTATGCGTTACTTACAACTTACAGATATTTGTATGCGTTATTTACAACTTACAGATATTTGTATGCGTTATTTAAAACTTACAGATATTTGTATGCGTTATTTACAACTTACAGATATTTATATGCGTTATTTACAACTTACAGATATTTGTATGCGTGATTTACAACTTACAGATATTTGTATACGTTATTTACAACTTACAGATATTTGTATGCGTTATTTACAACTTACAGATAATTGTATGCGTTATTTACAACTTACAGATATTTGTATGCGTTATTTCACACTTACAGATATTTGTACGCGTAATTTACAACTAACAGATATTTGTATGCGTTATTTACAACTTACAGTTATTTGTATGCGTTATTTACAACTTACAGATATTTGTACGCGTTATTTAAAACTTACAGATATTTGTACGCGTTATTTACAACTTACAGATATTTGTAGGCGTTTTTTACAACTTACAGATATTTCTACGCGTTATTTACCACTTACAGGAATTTGTATGCGTTATTTACAACTTACAGATAGTGGTATTCGTTATTTACAACTTACAGATATTTGTATGCGTTATTTACAACTTACAGATATTTGTATGCGTTATTTACAACTTACAGATAATTGTATGCGTTCTTTACAACTTACAGATATTTGTACGCGTTTTTTACAACTTACAGATGTTTGTATGCGTTATTTACAAATTACAGATATTTGTATGCGTTATTTACAATTACAGATATTTCTACGCGTTATTTACAACTGACAGATATTTGTATGCGTTATTTACAACTTACAGATAGTTGTATGCGTTATTTACAACTCACAGATATTTGTATGCGTTATTTACAACTTACAGATATTTGTATGCGTTATTTACAACTTACAGATATTTGTACGCCTTATTTACAACTTACAGATATTTGTACGCGTTATTAAAAACTTACAGACATATGTATGCGTTATTTACAACTTGCAGATATTTGTACGCGTTATTTACAACTTACAGATATTTGCATGCGTTATTTACAACTTACAGATATTTGTATGCGTAATTTACAACTTACAGATATTTGTATGCGTTATTTACAACTTACAGATATTTGTATGCGTTATTTACAACTTACAGATATTTGTATGCGTTATTTACAACTTACAGATATTGGTATGCGTTATTTACAACTTACAGATATTTCTACGCGTTATTTACAACTTACAGATATTTGTATGCGTTATTTACAACTTACAGATATTTGTATGCGTTATTTACAACTTAAAGATATTTGTATGCGTTATTTACAACTTACAGATATTTGTATGCGTTATGAACAACTTACAGATATTTGTATGCGTTATTTACAACTTACAGATATTTGTACGCGGTATTTACAACTTACAGATATTTGTATGCCTTATTTACAACTTACAGATATTTGTACGCGTTATTTAAAACTTACAGATATTTGTACGCGTTATTTACAACTTACAGATAGTTGTATGCGTTATTTACAACTTACAGATATTTGTATGCGTGATTTACAACTTACAGATATTTGTATGCGTTATTTACAACTTACAGATATTTGTATGCGTTATTTACAACTTACAGATATTTGTATACGTTATTTACAACTTACAGATATTTGTACGCGTTATTTACAACTTACATATATTTGTACGCGTTATTTACAACTTACAGATATTTGTACGCGTTATTTACAACTTACAGATAGTTGTATGCGTTATTTACAACTTACAGATATTTGTACGCGTTATTTACAACTCACAGATATTTGCATGCGTTATTTACAACTTACAGATATTCGTATGCGTTATTTACAACTTACAGATATTTGTATGCGTTATTTACAACTTACAGATATTTGTATGCGTTATTTAAAACTTACAGATATTTGTATGCGTTATTTACAACTTACAGATATTTCTACGCGGTATTTACAACTTACAGATATTTGTATGCGTTATTTACAACTTACAGATATTTATATGCTTTATTTACAACTTACAGATATTTGTATGCGTTATTTACAACTTACAGATATTTGTATACGTTATTTACAACTTACAGATATCTGTATGCGTTATTTACAACTTACAGATAATTGTATGCGTTATTTAATACTTACAGATATTTGTATGCGTTATTTACAACTTACAGATATTTGTACGCGTAATTTACAACTAACAGATATTTGTATGCGTTATTTACAACTTACAGTTATTTGTATGCGTTATTTACAACTTACAGATATTTGTACGCGTTATTTACAACTTACAGATATTTGTACGCGTTATTTACAACTTACAGATATTTGTATGCGTTATTTACAACTTACAGATATTTCTACGCGTTATTTACCACTTACAGGAAATTGTATGCGTTATTTACAACTTACAGATAGTGGTATTCGTTATTTACAACTTACAGATATTTGTATGCGTTATTTACAACTTACAGATATTTGTATGCGTTATTTGCAACTTACAGATATTTGTATGCGTTATTTACAACTTACAGATATTTGTACGCGTAATTAACAACTTACAGATATTTGTATGCGTTATTTACAACTTACAGATATTTGCATGCGTTATTTACAACTTACAGATATTCGTATGCATTACTTACAACTTACAGATATTTGTATGCGTTATTTACAACTTACAGATATTTGTATGCGTTATTTACAACTTACAGATATTTGTACGCGTTATTTACAAATTACAGATATTTGTATGCGTTATTTACAATTTAAAGAAGTTTATATGCGTTATTTACAACTTACAGATATTTGTATGCGTTATTTACAACTTACAGATATTTGTATACGTTATTTACAACTTACAGATATCTGTATGCGTTATTTACAACTTACAGATAATTGTATGCGTTATTTACAACTTACAGATATTTGTATGCGTTATTTAAAACTTACAGATATTTGTACGCGTAATTTACAACTTACAGATATTTGTATGCGTTATTTACAACTTACAGATAGTTGTATGCGTTATTTGCAACTTACAGATATTTGTATGCGTTATTTACAACGTGCAGTGTTTTGTATGCGTTATTTACAACTTACAGATATTTGTACGCGTTATTTACAACTTACAGATATTTGTACGCGTTATTACTACCTTACAGACATTTGTTTACGTTATTTACAACTTACAGATATTTGTACGCGTTATTTACAACTTACAGATATTCGATGCGTTATTTACAACTTACACATAGTTGTATGCGTTATTTACAACTTACAGATATTTGTATGCGTTATTTACAACTTACCGATATTTCTACGCGTTATTTACAACTTACAGATATTTGTAAGCGTTATTTACAACTTACAGATATTTGTATGCGTTATTTACAACTTACAGATATTTGTATGCGTTATTTACAACTTACAGATATTTGTACGCGTTATTTAAAACTTAAAGATATTTGTACGCGTTATTTTCAACTTACAGATATTTGTGTGCGTTATTTACAACTTACAGATATTTGTATGCGTTATTTACAACTTACAGATATTTGTATGCGTGATTTACAACATACAGATATTTGTATGCGTTATTTACAACTTACAGATATTTGTATGCGTTATTTACAACTTACAGATATTTGTATGCGTTATTTACAACTTACAGATATTTGTATGCGTTGTTTACAACTTACAGATATTTGTATGCGTTATTTACAACTTACAGATATTTGTACGCGTTATTTACAACTTACAGATGTTTGTATGCGTTATTTACAAATTACAGATATTTATATGCGTTATTTACAATTACAGATATTTCTACGCGTTATTTACAACTTACAGATATTTGTATGCGTTATTTACAACTTACAGATAGTTGTATGCGTTATTTACAACTTACAGATATTTGTATGCGTTATTTACAATTACAGATATTTGTAGCGTAATTAACAACTTACAGATATTTGTATGCGTTATTTACAACTTACAGATATTTGCATGCGTTATTTACTACTTACAGATATTCGTATGCATTACTTACAACTTACAGATATTTGTATGCGTTATTTACAACCTTCAGATATTTGTATGCGTTATTTACAACTTACAGATATTTGTATGCGTTATTTACAACTTACAGATATTTCTACGCGTTATTTACAACTTACAGATATTTGTATGCGTTATTTAAAATTTAAAGATGTTTATATGCGTTATTTACAACTTACAGATATTTGTATGCGTTATTTACAACTTACAGATATTTGTATACGTTATTTACAACTTACAGATATCTGTATGCGTTATTTACAACTTACAGATAATTGTATGCGTTATTTACAACTTACAGATATTTGTATGCGTTATTTACAACTTACAGATATTTGTACGCGTAATTTAAAACTTACAGATATTTGTATGCGTTATTTACAACTTACAGATAGTTGCATGCGTTATTTACAACTTACAGATATTTGTATGCGTTATTTACAACGTGCAGATTTTTGTATGCGTTATTTACAACTTGCAGATATTTGTACGCCTTATTTACAACTTACAGATATTTGTACGCGTTATTACTACCTTACAGACATTTGTATACGTTATTTACAACTTACAGATATTTGTACGCGTTATTTACAACTTACCGATATTTGTATGCGTTATTTACAACTTACAGATATTTGTATGCGTTATTTACAACTTACAGATATTTGTATGCGTTATTTACAACTTACCAATATATCTATGCGTTATTTACAACTTACAGATATTTGTATGTCTTATTTACCACTTACAGATATTTGTATGCGTTATTTACAACTTACAGATATTTGTATGCGTTATTTACAACTTACAGATATTTGTACGTGTTATTTAAAACTTAAAGATATTTGTACGCGTTATTTTCAACTTACAGATATTTGTACGCGTTATTTACAACTTACAGATAGTTGTATGCGTTATTTACAACTTACAGATATTTGTATGCGTGATTTACAACATACAGATATTTGTATGCGTTATTTACAACTTACAGATATTTGTACGCGTTATTTAAAACTTACAGATATTTGTATGCGTTATTTACAACTTACAGATATTTGTATGCGTTATTTACAACTTACAGATATTTGTATGCGTTATTTACAACTTACAGATATTTGTACGCGTTATTTACAACTTACAGATGTTTGTATGCGTTATTTACAAATTACAGATATTTGTATGCGTTATTTACAATTACAGATATTTCTACGCGTTATTTACAACTTACAGATATTTGTATGCGTTATTTACAACTTACAGATAGTTGTATGCGTTATTTACAATTACAGATATTTCTACGCGTTATTTACAACTTACAGATATTTGTATGCGTTATTTACAATTACAGATAGTTGTATGCGTTATTTACAACTTACAGATATTTGTATGCGTTATTTACAATTACAGATATTTGTACGCGTAATTTACAACTTACAGATATTTGTATGCGTTATTTACAACTTACAGATATTTGCATGCGTTATTTACAACTTACAGATATTCGTATGCATTACTTACAACTTACAGATATTTGTATGCGTTATTTACAACCTTCAGATATTTGTATGCGTTATTTACAACTTACAGATATTTGTATGCGTTATTTACAACTTACAGATATTTCTACGCGTTATTTACAAATTACAGATACTTGTATGCGTTATTTACAATTTAAAGATGTTTATATGCGTTATTTACAACTTACAGATATTTGTATGCGTTATTTACAACTTACAGATATTTGTATACGTTATTTAAAACTTACAGATATCTGTATGCGTTATTTACAACTTACAGAACATTGTATGCGTTATTTACAACTTACAGATATTTGTATGCGTTATTTACAACTTACAGATATTTGTACGCGTAATTAACAACTTACAGATATTTGTATGCGTTATTTACAACTTACAGATATTTGCATGCGTTATTTACAACTTACAGATATTCGTATGCATTACTTACAACTTACAGATATTTGTATGCGTTATTTACAACCTTCAGATATTTGTATGCGTTATTTACAACTTACAGATATTTGTATGCGTTATTTACAACTTACAGATATTTCTACGCGTTATTTACAAATTACAGATATTTGTATGCGTTATTTACAATTTAAAGATATTTATATGCGTTATTTACAACTTACAGATATTTGTATGCGTTATTTACAACTTACAGATATTCGTATACGTTATTTACAACTTACAGATATCTGTATGCGTTATTTACAACTTACAGATAATTGTATGCGTTATTTACAACTTACAGATATTTGTATGCGTTATTTACAACTTACAGATATTTGTACGCGTAATTTACAACTTACAGATATTTGTATGCGTTATTTACAACTTACACATAGTTGTATGAGTTATTTACAACTTACAGATATTTGTATGCGTTATTTACAACTTACAGATATTTGTACGCGTTATTTACAACTTACAGATGTTTGTATGCGTTATTTACAAATTACAGATATTTGTATGCGTTTTTTACAATTACAGATATTTCTACGCGTTATTTACAACTTACAGATATTTGTATGCGTTATTTACAACTTACAGATAGTTGTATGCGTTATTTACAACTTACAGATATTAGTATGCGTTATTTACAATTACAGATATTTGTACGCGTAATTAACAACTTACAGATATTTGTATGCGTTATTTACAACTTACAGATATTTGCATGCGTTATTTACAACTTACAGATATTCGTATGCATTACTTGCAACTTACAGATATTTGTATGCGTTATTTACAACCTTCAGATATTTGTATGCGTTATTTACAACTTACAGATATTTGTATGCGTTATTTACAACTTACAGATATTTCTACGCGTTATTTACAAATTACAGATATTTTTATGCGTTATTTACAATTTAAAGATGTTTATATGCGTTATTTACAACTTACAGATATTTGTATGCGTTATTTACAACTTACAGATATTTGTATACGTTATTTACAACTTACAGATATCTGTATGCGTTATTTACAACTTACAGATAATTGTATGCGTTATTTACAACTTACAGATATTTGTATGCGTTATTTACAACTTACAGATATTTGTACGCGTAATTTACAACTTACAGATATTTGTATGCGTTATTTACAACTTACAGATAGTTGTGTGCGTTATTTACAACTTACAGATATTTGTATGCGTTATTTACAACGTGCAGATTTTTGTATGCGTTATTTACAACTTACAGATATTTGTACGCGTTATTTACAACTTACAGATATTTGTACGCGTTATTACTACCTTACAGAGATTTGTATACGTTATTTACAACTTACAGATATTTGTACGCGTTATTTTCAACTTACAGATATTCGTATGCGTTATTTACAACTTACAGATATTTGTATGCGTTATTTACAACTTACAGATATTTGTATGCGTTATTTACAACTTACCGATATTTCTACGCGTTATTTACAACTTACAGATATTTGTATGTCTTTTTTACAACTTACAGATATTTGTATGCGTTATTTACAACTTACAGATATTTGTATGCGTTATTTACAACTTACAGATATTTGTACGCGTTATTTAAAACTTAAAGATATTTGTACGCGTTATTTTCAACTTACAGATATTTGTACGCGTTATTTACAACTTACAGATAGTTGTATTCGTTATTTACAACTTACAGATATTTGTATGCGTGATTTACAACATACAGATATTTGTATGCGTTATTTACAACTTACAGATATTTGTATGCGTTATTTACAACTTACAGATATTTGTATGCGTTATTTACAACTTACAGATATTTGTATGCGTTATTTACAACTTACAGATATCTGTTTGATTTATTTACAACTTACAGATATTTGTACGCGTTATTTACAACTTACAGATGTTTGTATGCGTTATTTACAAATTACAGATATTTGTATGCGTTATTTACAAATTACAGATATTTGTATGCGATATTTACAATTACATATATTTCTACGCGTTATTTACAAATTACAGATATTTGTATGCGTTATTTACAACTTACAGATAGTTGTATGCGTTATTTACAACTTACAGATATTTGCATGCGTTATTTACAACTTACAGATATTCGTATGCATTACTTACAACTTACAGATATTTGTATGCGTTATTTTCAACCTTCAGATATTTGTATGCGTTATTTACAACTTACAGATATTTGTATGCGTTATTTACAACTTACAGATATTTCTACGCGTTATTTTCAAATTACAGATATTTGTATGCGTTATTTACAATTTAAAGATGTTTATATGCGTTATTTACAACTTACAGATATTTGTATGCGTTATTTACAACTTACAGATATTTATATACGTTATTTACAACTTACAGATATCTGTATGCGTTATTTACAACTTACAGATAATTGTATGCGTTATTTACAACTTACAGATATTTGTATGCGTTATTTACAACTTACAGATATTTGTACGTTTAATTTACAACTTACAGATATTTGTATGCGTTATTTACAACTTAAAGATAGTTGTATGCGTTATTTACAACTTACAGATATTTGTATGCGTTATTTACAACGTGCAGATTTTTGTGTGCGTTATTTACAACTTACAGATATTTGTACGCGTTATTTACAACTTACAGATATTTGTACGCGTTATTACTACCTTACAGACATTTGTATACGTTATTTACAATTTACAGATATTTGTACGCGTTATTTACAACTTACAGATATTCGTATGCGTTATTTACAACTTACAGATATTTGTATGCGTTATTTACAACTTACAGATATTTGTATGCGTTATTTAAAACTTACCGATATTTCTACGCGTTATTTACAACTTACAGATATTTGTATGCGTTATTTACAACTTACAGATATTTGTATGCGTTATTTACAACTTACAGATATTTGTACGCGTTATTACTACCTTACAGACATTTGTATACGTTATTTACAATTTACAGATATTTGTACGCGTTATTTTCAACTTACAGATATTTGTACGCGTTATTTACAACTTACAGATAGTTGTATGCGTTATTTACAACTTACAGATATTTGTATGCGTGATTTACAACATACAGATATTTGTATGCGTTATTTACAACTTACAGATATTTGTATGCGTTATTTACAACTTACAGATATTTGTATGCGTTATTTACAACTTACAGATATTTGTATGCGTTATTTACAACTTACAGATATTTGTATGCGTTATTTAAAACTTACAGATATTTGTACGCGTTATTTACAACTTACAGATGTTTGTATGCGTTATTTACAACTTACAGATATTTGTATGCGTTATTTACAATTACAGATATTTCTACGCGTTATTTACAACTTAAAGATATTTGTATGCGTTATTTACAACTTACAGATAGTTGTATGCGTTATTTACAACTTACAGATATTTCTACGCGTTATTTACAACTTACCGATATTTCTACGCGTTATTTACAACCTTCAGATATTTGTATACGTTATTTACAACTTACAGATATTTGTACGCGTTATTTACAACTTACAGATATTCGTATGCGTTATTTACAACTTACAGATATTTGTATGCGTTTTTTACAACTTACAGATATTTGTATGCGTTATTTACAACTTACCGATATTTCTACGCGTTATTTACAACTTACAGATATTTGTATGCGTTATTTACAACTTACCGATATTTGTATGCGTTATTTAGAACTTACAGATATTTGTATGCGTTATTTACAACTTACAGATATTTGTACGCGTTATTTAAAACTTAAAGATATTTGTACGCGTTATTTTGAACTTACAGATATTTGTACGCGTTATTTACAACTTACAGATAGTTGTATGCGTTATTTACAACTTACAGATATTTGTATGCGTTATTTACAACTTACAGATATTTGTATGCGTTATTTACAACTTACAGATATTTGTATGCGTTATTTACAACTTACAGATATTTGTACGCGTTATTTACAACTTACAGATAGTTGTATGCGTTATTTACAACTTACAGATATTTGTATGCGTTATTTACAATTACAGATATTTCTACGCGTTATTTACAACTTACAGATATTTGTATGCGTTATTTACAACTTACAGATAGTTGTATGCGTTATTTACAACTTACAGATATTTGTATGCGTTATTTACAATTACAGATATTTGTACGCGTAATTTACAACTTACAGATATTTGTATGCGTTATTTACAACTTACAGATATTTGCATGCGTTATTTACAACTTACAGATATTCGTATGCATTACTTACATCTTACAGATATTTGTATGCGTTATTACAAACCTTCAGATATTTGTATGCGTTATTTACAACTTACATATATTTGTATGCGTTATTTACAACTTACAGATATTTCTACGCGTTATTTACAACTTACCGATATTTCTACGCGTTATTTACAACCTTCAGATATTTGTATACGTTATTTACAACTTACAGATATTTGTACGCGGTTTTTACAACTTACAGATATTCGTATGCGTTATTTACAACTTACAGATATTTGTATGCGTTATTTACAACTTACAGATATTTGTATGCGTTATTTACAACTTACCGATATTTCTACGCGTTATTTACAACTTACAGATATTTGTATGCGTTATTTACAACTTACCGATATTTGTATGCGTTATTTACAACTTACAGATATTTGTATGCGTTATTTACAACTTACAGATATTTGTACGCGTTATTTAAAACTTAAAGATATTTGTACGCGTTATTTTCAACTTACAGATATTTGTACGCGTTATTTACAACTTACAGATAGTTGTATGCGTTATTTACAACTTACAGATATTTGTATGCGTTATTTACAACTTACAGATGTTTGTATGCGTTATTTACAACTTACAGATATTTGTATGCGTTATTTACAACTGACAGATATTTGTATGCGTTATTTACAACTTACAGATATTTCTACGCGTTATTTACAACTTACAGATATTTGTATGCGTTATTTACAACTTACAGATATTTGTACGCGTTATTTACAACTTACAGATATTTGCATGCGTTATTTAAAACTTACAGATATTCGTATGCGTTATTTACAACTTACAGATATTTGTATGCGTTATTTACAACTTACAGATATTTGTGTGCGTTATTTACAACTTACAGATATTTGTATGCGTTATTTACAACTTACAGATATTTCTACGCGTCATTTACAACTTACAGATATTTGTATGCGTTATTTACAACTTACAGATGTTTATATGCGTTATTTACAACTTACAGATATTTGTATGCGTTATTTACAACTTACAGATATTTGTATGCGTTATTTACAACTTACAGATAGTTGTATGCGTTATTTACAACTTACAGATATTTGTATGCGTTATTTACAATTACAGATATTTGTACGCGTAATTTACAACTTACAGATATTTGTATGCGTTATTTACAACTTACAGATATTTGCATGCGTTATTTACAACTTACAGATATTCGTATGCATTACTTACATCTTACAGATATTTGTATGCGTTATTACAAACCTTCAGATATTTGTATGCGTTATTTACAACTTACATATATTTGTATGCGTTATTTACAACTTACAGATATTTCTACGCGTTATTTACAACTTACCGATATTTCTACGCGTTATTTACAACCTTCAGATATTTGTATACGTTATTTACAACTTACAGATATTTGTACGCGGTTTTTACAACTTACAGATATTCGTATGCGTTATTTACAACTTACAGATATTTGTATGCGTTATTTACAACTTACAGATATTTGTATGCGTTATTTACAACTTACCGATATTTCTACGCGTTATTTACAACTTACAGATATTTGTATGCGTTATTTACAACTTACCGATATTTGTATGCGTTATTTACAACTTACAGATATTTGTATGCGTTATTTACAACTTACAGATATTTGTACGCGTTATTTAAAACTTAAAGATATTTGTACGCGTTATTTTCAACTTACAGATATTTGTACGCGTTATTTACAACTTACAGATAGTTGTATGCGTTATTTACAACTTACAGATATTTGTATGCGTTATTTACAACTTACAGATGTTTGTATGCGTTATTTACAACTTACAGATATTTGTATGCGTTATTTACAACTGACAGATATTTGTATGCGTTATTTACAACTTACAGATATTTCTACGCGTTATTTACAACTTACAGATATTTGTATGCGTTATTTACAACTTACAGATATTTGTACGCGTTATTTACAACTTACAGATATTTGCATGCGTTATTTAAAACTTACAGATATTCGTATGCGTTATTTACAACTTACAGATATTTGTATGCGTTATTTACAACTTACAGATATTTGTGTGCGTTATTTACAACTTACAGATATTTGTATGCGTTATTTACAACTTACAGATATTTCTACGCGTCATTTACAACTTACAGATATTTGTATGCGTTATTTACAACTTACAGATGTTTATATGCGTTATTTACAACTTACAGATATTTGTATGCGTTATTTACAACTTACAGATATTTGTATACGTTATTTACAACTTACAGATATCTGTATGCGTTATTTACAACTTACAGATAATTGTATGCGTTATTTACAACTTACAGATACTTGTATGCGTTATTTACAACTTACAGATATTTGTACGCGTTATTTAAAACTTAAAGATATTTGTACGCGTTATTTACAACTTACAGATATTTGTACGCGTTATTTACAACTTACAGATAGTTGTATGCGTTATTTACAACTTACAGATATTTGTATGCGTGATTTACAACATACAGATATTTGTAATCGTTATTTACAACTTACAGATATTTGTATGCGTTATTTACAACTTACAGATATTTGTATACGTTATTTACAACTTACAGATATCTGTATGCGTTATTTACAATTTACAGATAATTGTATGCGTTATTTACAACTTACAGATATTTGTATGCGTTATTTACAACTTACAGATATTTGTACGCGTAATTTACAACTAACAGATATTTGTATGCGTTATTTACAACTTACAGATATTTGTATGCGTTATTTACAACTTACAGATATTTCTACGCGTTATTTACAACTTACAGATATTTGTATGCGTTATTTACAACTTACAGATAGTTGTATGAGTGTTTTACAACTTACAGATATTTGTATGCGTTATTTACAACTTACAGATATTTGCATGCGTTATTTACAATTTACAGATATTCGTATGCATTATTTACAACTTACAGATATTTGTATGCGTTATTTACAACCTTCAGATATTTGTATGCGTTATTTACAACTTACAGATATTTGTATGCGTTATTTACAACTTACAGGTATTTCTACGCGTTATTTACAACTTACAGATATTTGTATGCGTTATTTACAAATTACAGATGTTTATATGCGTTATTTACAACTTACAGATATTTGTATGCGTTATTTACAACTTACAGATATTTGTATGCGTTATTTACAACTTACAGATATCTGTATGCGTTATTTACAACTTACAGATAATTGTATGCGTTATTTACAACTTACAGATATTTGTATGCGTTATTTACAACTTACAGATATTTCTACGCGTTATTTACAACTTACAGATATTTGTACGCGTTATTTAACACTTACAGATATTTGTATGCGTTATTTACAACTTACAGATATTTGTACGCGTTATTTACAACTTACAGATATTTGCATGCGTTATTTACAACTTACAGATATTCGTATGCGTTATTTACAACTTACAGATATTTGTATGCGTTATTTACAACTTACAGATATTTGTATGCGTTATTTACAACTTACAGATATTTGTATGCGTTGTTTACAACTTACAGATATTTCTACGCGTTATTTACAACTTACAGATATTTGTATGCGTTATTTACAACTTACAGATGTTTATATGCGTTATTTACAACTTACAGATATTTGTATGCGTTATTTACAACTTACAGATATTTGTATACGTTATTTACAACTTACAGATATCTGTATGCGTTATTTACAAGTTACAGATAATTGTATGCGTTATTTACAACTTACAGATATTTGTATGCGTGATTTACAACATACAGATATTTGTACGCGTAATTTAGAACTAACAGATATTTGTATGCGTTATTTACAACTTACAGATATTCGTATGCGTTATTTCCAACTTACAGATATTTCTACGCGTTATTTACAACTTAAAGATATTTGTATGCGTTATTTACAACTTACAGATATTTGTATGCGTTATTTACAACTTACAGATATTTGTATGCGTTATTTACAACTTACAGAAATTTGTACGCGTTATTTACAACTTACAGATATTTGTATGCGTTATTTACAACTTACAGATATTTGCATGCGTTATTTACAACTTACAGATAATTGTATGCGTTATTTAAAACTTACAGATATTTGTATGCGTTATTTACAACTTACAGATATTTGTACGCGTAATTTACAACTTACAGATATTTGTATGCGTTATTTACAACCTTCAGATATTTTATGCGTTATTTACAACTTACAGATAATTGTATGCGTTATTTACAACTTACAGATATTTCTACGCGTTATTTACAACTTACAGATATTTGTATGCGTTATTTACAAATTACAGATGTTTATATGCGTTATTTACAACTTACAGATATTTGTATGCGTTATTAACAACTTACAGATATTTGTATACGTTATTTACAACTTACAGATATTTGTATGCGTTATTTACAACTTACAGATAATTGTATGCGTTATTTAAAACTTACAGATATTTGTATGCGTTATTTACAACTTACAGATATTTGTACGCGTAATTTACAACTTACAGATATTTGTATGCGTTATTTACAACTTACAGATAGTTGTATGCGTTATTTACAACTTACAGATATTTGTATGCGTTATTTACAACGTGCAGATATTTGTATGCGTTATTTACAACTTACAGATATTTGTACGCGTTATTTACAACTTACAGATATTTGTACGCGTTATTAAAAACTTACAGACATTTGTATACGTAATTTACAACTTACAGATATTTGTACGCGTTATTTACAACTTAAAGATATTCGTATGCGTTATTTACAACTTACAGATATTTGTATGCGTTATTTACAACTTACAGATATTTGTATGCGTTATTTTCAACTTACAGATATTTGTATGCGTTATTTAAAACTTACAGATATTTGTACGCGTTATTTAAAACTTATAAATATTTGTACGCGTTATTTTCAACTTACAGATATTTGTACGCGTTATTTACAACTTACAGATAGTTGTATGCGTTATTTACAACTTATAGATATTTGTATGCGTTATTTACAACTTACAGATATTTGTACGCGTTATTTACAACTTACAGATATTTTTATGCGTTATTTACAACTTACAGATATTTGTATGCGTTATTTACAACTTACAGATGTTTGTATGCGTTATTTACAACTTACAGATATTTTTATGCGTTATTTACAACTGACAGATATTTCTACGTGTTATTTACAACTTACAGATATTTGTATGCGTTATTTACAACTTACAGATATTTGTATGCGTTATTTACAACTTACAGATATTTGTATGCGTTATTTACAACTTACAGATATTTGTACGCGTAATTTACAACTTACAGATATTTGTATGCGTTAGTTACAACTTACAGATATTTGTATGCGTTATTTACAACTTACAGATATTTGTATGCGTTATTTACAACTTACAGATATTTGTATGCGTTATTTACAACTTACAGATATTTCTACGCGTTATTTACAACTTACAGATATGTGTATGCGTTATTTACAACTTACAGATGTTTATATGCGTTATTTACAACTTACAGATATTTGTATGCGTTATTTACAACTTACAGATATTTGTATACGTTATTTACAACTTACAGATATCTGTATGCGTTATTTAACACTTACAGATAATTGTATGCGTTATTTACAACTTACAGATATTTGTATGCGTTATTTACAACTTACAGATATTTGTACGCGTAATTTTCAACTAACAGATATTTGTATGCGTTATTTACAACTTACAGATATTTGTATGCGTTATTTACAACTTACATATATTTGTACGCGTTATTTAAAACTTACAGATATTTGTACGCGTTATTTACAACTTACAGATATTTGTACGCGTTATTAAAAACTTACAGACATTTGTATACGTTATTTACAACTTACAGATATTTGTACGCGTTATTTTCAACTTACAGATATTTGTACGCGTTATTTACAACTTACAGATAGTTGTATGCGTTATTTACAACTTATAGATATTCGTATGCGTTATTTACAACTTACAGATATTTGTACGCGTTATTTACAACTTACAGATATTTGTATGCGTTATTTACAACTTACAGATATTTCTACGCGTTATTTACAACTTACAGATATTTGTATGCGTTATTTACAACTTACAGATATTTGTATGCGTTATTTACAACTTACAGATATTTGTATGCGTTATTTACAACTTACAGATATTTGTATGCGTTATTTACAACTTACAGATATTTGTATGCGTTATTTACAACTTACAGATGTTTGTATGCGTTATTTACAACTTACAGATATTCTTAAGCGTTATTTACAACTTACAGATATTTGTATGCGTTATTTACAACTTACAGATATTTCTACGCGTTATTTACAACTTACAGATATTTGTATGCGTTATTTACAACTTACAGATATTTGTATGCGTTATTTACAACTTACAGATAGTTGTATGCGTTATTTACAACTTACAGATATTTGTACGCGTTATTTACAACTTACAGATATTTGTATGCTTTATTTTCAACTTACAGATATTTCTACGCGTTATTTACAACTTACAGATATTTGTATGCGTTATTTACAACTTACAGATATTTGTATGCGTTATTTACAACTTACAGATAGTTGTATGCGTTATTTACAACTTACAGATATTCGTATGCGTTATTTACAACTTACAGATATTTGTATGCGTTATTTACAACTTAGAGATATTTCTATGCGTTATTTACAACTTACAGATATTTCTACGCGTTATTTACAACTTACAGATATTTTATGCGTTATTTACAACTTACAGATATTTGTATGCGTTATTTACAACTTACAGATATTTGTATGCGTTATTTACAACTTACAGATATTTGTATGCGTTATTTACAACTTACAGATATTTGTATGCGTTATTTACAACTTACAGATATTTCTAAGCGTTATTTACACTTACAGATAATTGTATGCGTTATTTACAACTTACAGATATTTCTACAGGTTATTTAAAACTTACAGATATTTGTATGCGTTATTTACATCTTACAGATATTTGTATGCGTTATTTACAACTTACAGATATTTGTATGCGTTATTTACATCTTACAGATATTTGTATGCGTTATTTACAACTTACAGATATTTGTATGCGTTATTTACAACTTACAGATATTTCTACGCGTAATTTACAACTTACAGATATTTGTATGCGTTATTTACAACTTAAAGATATTTGTATGCGTTATTTACAACTTACAGATATTTGTATGCGTTATTTACAACTTACAGATATTTTTACGCGTTATTTGAAACTTACAGATATTTGTATGCGTTATTTTCAACTTACAGATATTTGTGTGCGTTATTTACAACTTACAGATATTTTCATGCGTTATTTATAACTTACAGATATTTGTATGCGGTGTTTACAACTTACAGATAGTTGTATGCGTTATTTACAACTTACAGATATTTGTATGCGTTATTTACAACTTACAGATATTTGTATGCGTTATTTACAACTTACAGATATTTCTACGCGTTATTTACAACTTACAGATATTTGTATGCGTTATTTACAACTTACAGATAGTTGTATGCGTTAGTTACAACTTACAGATATTCGTATGCGTTATTTACAACTTACAGATATTTGTATGCGTTATTTACAACTTACAGATATTTGTATGCGTTATTTACAACTTCCAGATATTTGTACGCGTTATTTACAACTTACAGATATTTGCATGCGTTATTTACAACTTACAGATATTTGTATGCGTTATTTACAACTTACATATATTTGTATGCGTTATTTACAACTTACAGATATTTGTACGCGTTATTTACAACTTACAGATATTTGTACGCGTTATTTTCTACTTACAGATATTTGTACGCGTTATTTACAACTTACAGATATTTGTATGCGTTATTTACAACTTACAGATATTTGTATGCGTTATTTACAACTTACAGATATTTGTATGCGGTCTTTACAACTTACAGATAGTTATATGCGTTATTTACAACTTACAGATATTCGTATGCGTTATTTACAACTTACAGATATTTGTATGCGTTATTTACAACTTACAGATATTTGTATGCGTTAGTTACAACTTACAGATATTTCTACGCGTTATTTACAACTTACAGATATTTGTATGCGTTATTTACAACTGACAGATATTTGTATGCGTTATTTACAACTTACAGATATTTCTACGCGTCACTTACAACTTACAGATATTTGTATGCGTTATTTACAACTTATCGATATTTGTATGCGTTATTTACAACTTACAGATATTTGTACGCGTGATTTAAAATTTACAGATATTTGTATGCGTTATTTACAACTTACAGATATTTGTATGCGTTATTTACAACTTACAGATATTGGTACGCGTTATTTACAACTTACAGATATTTGTACGCGTTATTTACAACTTACAGATATTTGTACGCGTTATTTACAACTTACAGATAGTTGTATGCGTTATTTACAACTTACAGATATTCGTATGCGTTATTTAAAACTTACAGATATAAGTATGCGTTATTTACAACTTACAGATATTTCTTCGCGTCATTTACAACTTACAGATATTTGTATGCGTTATTTACAACTTACAGATATTTGTATGCGTTATTTACAACTTACAGATAGTTGTATGCGTTATTTACAACTTACAGATATTCGTATGCGTTATTTACAACGTGCAGATATTTGTATGCGTTATTTACAACTTACAGTTATTTCTACGCGTTATTTACAACTTACAGATATTTGTATGCGTAAGTTACAACTTACAGATATTTGTATGCGTTATTTACCACTTACAGATATTTGTATGCGTTATTTGCAACATACAGATATTTGTATGGGTTATTCACAACTTACAGATAGTTGTATGCGTTATTTACACCTTACAGATATTTGTATGCGGTTTTTCCAACTTACAGATATTTGTATGCGTTATTTAAAACTTACAGATATTTGTATGCGTTATTTACAACTTACAGATATTTGTATGCGTTATTTACATCTTACAGATATTTGTATGCGTTATTTACAACTGACAGATATTTGTATGCGTTATTTACAACTTACAGATATTTCTACGCGTCATTTACAACTTACAGATATTTGGATGCGTTATTTACAACTTACAGATATTTGTATGCGTTATTTACAACTTAAAGATATTTGTATGCGTTATTTACAACTTACAGATATTTGTACGCGTGATTTAAAACTTACAGATATTTGTATGCGTTTTTTACAACTTACAGATATTTGTACGCGTAATTTACAACTTACAGATATTTGTATGCGTTATTTACAACTTACAGATAGTTGTATGCGTTATTTACAACTTACAGATATTTGTATGCGTTATTTACAACGTGCAGATATTTGTATGCGTTATTTACAACTTACAGATATTTGTACGCGTTATTTACAACTTACAGATATTTGTATGCGTTATTTACAACTTACAGATAATTGTATGCGTTATTTACAACTTACAGATATTTGTATGCGTTATTTACAACTTACAGATATTTGTACACGTAATTTTCAACTAACAGATATTTGTATGCGTTATTTACAACTTTCAGATATTTGTATGCGTTATTTACAACTTACATATATTTGTACGCGTTATTTAAAACTTACAGATATTTGTACGCGTTATTTACAACTTACAGATATTTGTACGCGTTATTAAAAACTTACAGACATTTGTATACGTTATTTACAACTTACAGATATTTGTACGCGTTATTTTCAACTTACAGATATTTGTACGCGTTATTTACAACTTACAGATAGTTGTATGCGTTATTTACAACTTATAGATATTCGTATGCGTTATTTACAACTTACAGATATTTGTACGCGTTATTTACAACTTACAGATATTTGTATGCGGTCTTTACAACTTACAGATAGTTATATGCGTTATTTACAACTTACAGATATTCGTATGCGTTATTTACAACTTACAGATATTTGTATGCGTTATTTACAACTTACAGATATTTGTATGCGTTAGTTACAACTTACAGATATTTCTACGCGTTATTAACAACTTACAGATATTTGTATGCGTTATTTACAACTGACAGATATTTGTATGCGTTATTTACAACTTACAGATATTTCTACGCGTCACTTACAACTTACAGATATTTGTATGCGTTATTTACAACTTATCGATATTTGTATGCGTTATTTACAACTTACAGATATTTGTACGCGTGATTTAAAATTTACAGATATTTGTATGCGTTATTTACAACTTACAGATATTTCTACGCGTTATTTACAACTTACAGATATTTGTATGCGTTATTTACAACTTACAGATATTTGTATGCGTTATTTACAACTTACAGATATTTGTATGCGTAAGTTACAACTTACAGATATTTGTACGCGTTATTTACAACTTACAGATATTTGTATGCTTTATTTTCAACTTACAGATATTTCTACGCGTTATTTACAACTTACAGATATTTCTACGCGTTATTTACAACTTACAGATATTTGTATGCGTTATTTACAACTTACAGATAGTTGTATGCGTTATTTACAACTTACAGATATTCGTATGCGTTATTTACAACTTACAGATATTTGTATGCGTTATTTACAACTTAGAGATATTTCTATGCGTTATTTACAACTTACAGATATTTCTACGCGTTATTTACAACTTACAGATATTTTTATGCGTTATTTACAACTTACAGATATTTGTATGCGTTATTTACAACTTACAGATATTTGTATGCGTTATTTACAACTTACAGATATTTCCTCGCGTTATTTACACTTACAGATAATTGTATGCGTTATTTACAACTTACAGATATTTCTACAGGTTATTTACAACTTACATATATTTGTATGCGTTATTTACATCTTACAGATATTTGTATGCGTTATTTACAACTTACAGATATTTGTATGCGTTATTTACATCTTACAGATATTTGTATGCGTTATTTACAACTTACAGATATTTGTATGCGTTATTTACAACTTACAGATATTTCTACGCGTAATTTACAACTTACAGATATTTGTATGCGTTATTTACAACTTACAGATATTTGTATGCGTTATTTACAACTTACAGATATTTGTATGCGTTATTTACAACTTACAGATATTTTTACGCGTTATTTGAAACTTACAGATATTTGTATGCGTTATTTTCAACTTACAGATATTTGTGTGCGTTATTTACAACTTACAGATATTTTCATGCGTTATTTATACATTACAGATATTTGTATGCGGTGTTTACAACTTACAGATAGTTGTATGCGTTATTTACAACTTACAGATATTTGTATGCGTTATTTACAACTTACAGATATTTGTATGCGTTATTTACAACTTACAGATATTTCTACGCGTTATTTACAACTTACAGATATTTGTATGCGTTATTTACAACTTACAGATAGTTGTATGCGTTAGTTACAACTTACAGATCTTCGTATGCGTTATTTACAACTTACAGATATTTGTATGCGTTATTTACAACTTACAGATATTTGTATGCGTTATTTACAACTTCCAGATATTTGTACGCGTTATTTACAACTTACAGATATTTGTATGCGTTATTTACAACTTACAGATATTTGTATGCGTTATTTACAACTTACATATATTTGTATGCGTTATTTACAACTTACAGATACTTGTACGCGTTATTTACAACTTACAGATATTTGTACGCGTTATTTTCTACTTACAGATATTTGTACGCGTTATTTACAACTTACAGATATTTCTAAACGTTATTTACAACTTACAGATATTTGTATGCGTTATTTACAACTTACAGATATTTGTATGCGGTCTTCACAACTTACAGATAGTTATATGCGTTATTTACAACTTACAGATATTCGTATGCGTTATTTACAACTTACAGATATTTGTATGCGTTATTTACAACTTACAGATATTTGTATGCGTTAGTTACAACTTACAGATATTTCTACGCGTTATTTACAACTTACAGATATTTGTATGCGTTATTTACAACTGACAGATATTTGTATGCGTTATTTACAACTTACAGATATTTCTACGCGTCACTTACAACTTACAGATATTTGTATGGGATATTTACAACTTATCGATATTTGTATGCGTTATTTACAACTTACAGATATTTGTACGCGTGATTTAAAATTTACAGATATTTGTATGCGTTATTTACAACTTACAGATATTTGTATGCGTTATTTACAACTTACAGATATTGGTACGCGTTATTTACAACTTACAGATATTTGTACGCGTTATTTACAACTTACAGATATTTGTACGCGTTATTTACAACTTACAGATAGTTGTATGCGTTATTTACAACTTACAGATATTCGTATGCGTTATTTAAAACTTACAGATATAAGTATGCGTTATTTACAACTTACAGATATTTCTTCGCCTCATTTACAACTTACAGATATTTGTATGCGTTATTTACAACTTACAGATATTTGTATGCGTTATTTACAACTTACAGATAGTTGTATGCGTTATTTACAACTTACAGATATTCGTATGCGTTATTTACAACTTACAGATATTTGTATGCGTTATTTACAACTTACAGTTATTTCTACGCGTTATTTACAACTTACAGATATTTGTATGCGTAAGTTACAACTTACAGATATTTGTATGCGTTATTTACCACTTACAGATATTTGTATGCGTTATTTGCAACATACAGATATTTGTATGGGTTATTCACAACTTACAGATAGTTGTATGCGTTATTTACACCTTACAGATATTTGTATGCGGTTTTTCCAACTTACAGATATTTGTATGCGTTATTTAAAACTTACAGATATTTTTATGCGTTATTTACAACTTACAGATATTTGTATGCGTTATTTACATCTTACAGATATTTGTATGCGTTATTTACAACTGACAGATATTTGTATGCGTTATTTACAACTTACAGATATTTCTACGCGTCATTTACAACTTACAGATATTTGGATGCGTTATTTACAACTTATCGATATTTGTATGCGTTATTTACAACTTAAAGATATTTGTATGCGTTATTTACAACTTACAGATATTTGTACGCGTGATTTAAAATTTACAGATATTTGTATGCGTTATTTACAACTTACAGATATTTGTATGCGTTATTTACAACTTACAGATATTTTCATGCGTTATTTATAACTTACAGATATTTGTATGCGTTATTTACAACTTACAGATATTTGTATGCGTTATTTACAACTTACAGATAGTTGTATGCGTTATTTACAACTTACAGATTTTTGTATGCGTTATTTACAACTTACAGATATTTGTATGCGTTATTTACAACTTACAGATATTTGTACGCCTTATTTACAACTTACAGATATTTGTACGCGTTATTTACAACTTACAGATATTTGTATGCGTTATTTACAACTTACAGATATTTGTACGCGTTATTTACATCTTACAGATATTTTCATGCGGTATTTACAACTTATAGATATTTGTATGCGTTATTTACAACGTACAGATATTTGTATGCGTTATTTACAACTTACAGATATTTGTATGCGTTATTTGCAACATACAGATATTTGTATGGGTTATTCACAACTTACAGATAGTTGTATGCGTTATTTACACCTTACAGATATTTGTATGCGGTTTTTCCAACTTACAGATATTTGTATGCGTTATTTACAACTTACAGATATTTCTACGCGTGATTTACAACTTACAGATATTTGTATTCGTTATTTACAACTTACAGATAGTTATATACGTTATTTACAACTTACAGATATTCGTATGCGTTATTTACAACTTACAGATATTTGTATGCGTTATTTACAACTTACAGATATTTGTATGCGTTATTTACAACTTACAGATATTTCTACGCGTTATTTACAACTTACAGATATTTGTATGCGTTATTTACAACTTACAGATATTAGTATGCGTTATTTAAAACTTACAGATATTTGTATGCGTTATTTACAACTTACAGATATTTGTACGCGTTTTTTAAAACTTACAGATATTTGTACGCTTTATTTACAACTTACAGATAGTTTTATGCGTTATTTACAACTTACAGATATTCGTATGCGTTATTTACAACTTACAGATATTTGTATGCGTTATTTACAACTTACAGATATTTGTATGCGTTATTTACAACTTACAGATATTTGTATGCGTTATTTACAACTTACAGATATTTGTATGCGTTATTTACAACTTACAGATATTTGTATGCGTTATTTACAACATACAGATATTCGTATGCGTTATTTACAACTTACAGATATTTGTATGCGTTATTTACAACATATAGATATTTGTATGGGTTATTCACAACTTACAGATAGTTGTTTGCGTTATTTACAACTTACAGATATTTGTATGCGTTATTTACAACTTACAGATATTTGTATGCGTTATTTACAACTTACAGATATTTGTATGCGTTATTTACAACTTTCAGATATTTCTAAGCGTTTTTTACAACTTATAGATAATTGTATGCGTTATTTACAACTTACAGATATTTCTACGCGTTATTTACAACTTACAGATATTTGTGTGCGTTATTTACAACTTACAGATATTTGTATGCGTTATTTATAACTTACAGATATTTGTATGCGTTATTTACATCTTACAGATATTTGTATGCGTTATTTACAACTTACAGATATTTGTATGCGTTATTTACAACTTACAGATATTTCTACGCGTCATTTACAACTTACAGATATTTGTATGCGTTATTTACAACTTACAGATAGTTATATGCGTTATTTACAACTTACAGATATTTGTATGCGTTATTTACAACGTACAGATATTTGTATGCGTTATTTACAACTTACAGATATTTGTATGCGTTATTTACAACTTACAGATATTTCTACGCGTTATTTACAACTTACAGATATTTGTATGCGTTATTTACAACTTACAGATATTTGTATGCGTTTTTACAACTTACAGATATTTGTATGCGTTATTTACAACTTACAGATATTTGTACGACTTATTTAAAACTTACAGATATTTGTACGCGTTATTTACAACTTACAGATATTTGTACGCGCTATTTACAACTTACAGATAGTTGTATGCGTTATTTACAACTTACAGATATTCGTATGCGTGATTTACAACTTACAGATATTTGTATGCGTTATTTACAACTTACAGATATTTCTTCGCGTTATTTACAACTTACAGATATTTTCATGCGTTATTTATAACTTACAGATATTTGTATGCGTTATTTACAACTTACAGATATTTGTATGCGTTTTTTAAAACTTACAGATATTTTCATGCGTTATTTATAACTTACAGATATTTGTATGCGTTATTTACAACTTACAGATATTTGTATGCGTTATTTACAACTTACAGATATTTGTATGCGTTATTTACAACTTACAGATATTTGTATGCGTTATTTACAACTTACAGATATTTGTACGTTTTATTTACAACTTACAGATATTTGTATGCGTTATTTACTCCTTACAGATATTTGTATGCGTTATTTACAACTTACAGATATTTGTATGCGTTATTTACAACTTACAGATATTTGCATGCGTTATTTACATCTTACAGATATTTGTATGCGTTATTTACAACTTACAGATATTTCTACGCGTTATTTACAACTTACAGATATTTGTATGCGTTATTTACAACTTACAGATATTTGTATGCGTTATTTACAACTTACAGATATTAGTATGCGTTATTTACAACTTACAGATATTTGTATGCGTTATTTACAACTTACAGATATTTGTATGCGTTATTTACAACTTACAGATATGTGTATGCGTTATTTACAACTTACAGATAGTTGTATGCGTTATTTACAACTTACAGATATTTGTATGCGTTATTTACAACTTACAGATATTTGTATGCCTTATTTACAACTTACAGATATTTGTATGCGTTATTTACAACTTACAGATATTTGTATGCGTTATTTACAACTTACAGATATTTGTATGCGTTATTTACAACTTACAGATATTTGTATGCGTTTTTTACAACTTACAGATATTTGTATGCGTTATTTACAACTTACAGATAGTTGTATGCGTTATTTACAACTTACAGATATTTGTACGCGTTATTTACAACTTACAGATATTTGTACGCGTTATTTACAACTTACAGATATTTGTATGCGTTATTTACAACTTACAGATATTTGTATGCGTTATTTACAACTTACAGATATTTGTATGCGTTAATTACAACTTACAGATATTTGTATGCGTTATTTACAACTTACAGATATTTGTATGCGTTATTTACAACTTACAGATATTTTCATGCGTTATTTACAACTTACAGATATTTGTATGCGTTATTTACAACTTACAGATATGTTTATGCATTATTTACAACTTACAGATATTTGTATGCGTTATTTACAACTTACAGATATTTGTATGCGTTATTTACAACTTACAGATATTTGGCTTCGTTATTTACAACTTACAGATATTTGTATGCGTTATTTACAACTTACAGATATTTGTATGCGTTATTTACAACTTACAGATATTTGTATGCGTTATTTACAACTTACAGATATTTTATGCGTTATTTACAACTTACAGATATTTGTATGCGTTATTTACAACTTACAGATATGTGTATGCGTTATTTACAACTTACAGATATGTGTATGCGTTATTTACAACTTACAGATATTTGTATGCGTTATTTACAACTTACAGATATTTGTATGCGTTATTTACAACTTACAGATATTTGTATGCGTTATTTACAACTTACAGATATTTGTATGCGTTATTTACAACTTATCGATATTTGTATGCGTTATTTACAACTTACAGATATGTGTATGCGTTATTTACAACTTACAGATATGTGTATGCGTTATTTACAACTTACAGATATTTGTATGCGTTATTTACAACTTACAGATATTTGTATGCGTTATTTACAACTTACAGATATTTGTATGCGTTATTTACAACTTACAGATATTTGTATGCGTTATTTACAACTTACAGATATTTCTACGCGTTATTTACAACTTACAGATATTTGTATGCGTTATTTACAACTTACAGATATTTGTATGCGTTATTTACAACTTACAGATATTTGAATGCGTTATGTACAACTTACAGATATTTGTATGCGTTATTTACAACTTACAGATATTTGTATGCGTTATTTGCAACTTACAGATATGTGTATGCGTTATTTACAACTTACAGATATTTGTATTTGTTATTTACAACTTACAGATATTTGGTTGCGTTATTTACAACTTACAGATATTTGTATGCGTTATTTACAACTTACAGATATTTGTATGCGTTATTTACAACTTACAGATATTTGTATGCGTTATTTACAACTTACAGATATTTGTATGCGTTATTTACAACTTACAGATATGTGTATGCGTTATTTACAACTTACAGATATGTGTATGCGTTATTTACAACTTACAGATATGTTTATGCGTTATTTACAACTTACAGATATTTGTATGCGTTATTTACAACTTACAGATATTTGTATGCGTTATTTACAACTTACAGATATTTGTATGCGTTATTTACAACTTACAGATATTTCTACGCGTTATTTACAACTTACAGATATTTGTATGCGTTATTTACAACTTACAGATATTTGTATGCGTTATTTACAACTTACAGATATTTGTATTTGTTATTTACAACTTACAGATATTTGTATGCGTTATTTACAACTTACAGATATTTGTATGCGTTATTTACAACTTACAGATATTTGTATGCGTTATTTACAACTTACAGATATTTTTATGCCTTATTTACAACTTACAGATCTTTGTATGCGTGATTTACAACTTACAGATATTTGTATGCGTTATTTACAACTTACAGATGTTTGTATGCGTTATTTACAACTTACAGATATTTGTATGCGTTTTTTACAACTTACAGATATTTGTATGCGTTATTTACAACTTACAGATATTTGTATGCGTTATTTACAACTTACAGATATGTGTATGCGTTATTTACAACTTACAGATATTTGTATGCGTTATTTACAACTTACAGATATTTGTATGCGTTATTTACAACTTACAGATATTTGTATGCCTTATTTACAATTTACAGATATTTGTATGCGTTATTTACAACTTACAGATATTTGTATGCGTTATTTTCAACTTACAGATATTTGTACGCGTCATTTACAAGCCTAAACAAAGGGTTTACTCGTTATAAACCATCCTTGACGTATAATTACAATATCTTGTTAATTTTAGTGGCATGTGATCAGTAGTTTAAGAGTTTACCTGTTAAATATTTTCATATACATACATACATCTACTGTTTTATTTACATAAAGTCTAGAAATAAAAACTGTAATATATCAGGATTGATAGAAAATTGACTCGATACTAATATATACGCAATCTGCATGAATTTAAATATCATATTTAAGCGTATTTTATGGTCGGATTACGCCGGTGTCCTTGCTAGCGTAAATAAATACTTTTGCAGTTTTAACAAAAGAGCTATAACAATAATATCAGGGCGTCCCCGTTTACGCTGAACGTCCACAGAATGTCAACATCTATATAAGAGTCCGTTGTGGAATTTCCACAGGTCCCACTTGTAATTTTTTTCGAAAACTGCAAATTTATGCTAAATTTAATGTAACTGTTTAAACAACCTATTCCTCATTTGATTCGCTTTTATTCCTCTATAATTGTACTTGTTCATTTAATTGAAATACTCTAGTGTTCACGCTAATAAAAAAAAAATAACTTCAAATTGAGCCGACAAAAAGAAATTCCGCAGTAATAAGTTCGCTTAAAACCAGCTTAAATCATCCACTAACATCAACAAAGCATCTCTAATCGTAATTGGTGTTGTTCCAGGTTATACAACGTAACATTTAGTCCATATGACACAACTTTCTCTTAGTGATCGCCAGGCGCTCATTAATCTCCACCTTTCTGGTTTATTCAATCGGGAAATCGGCCGCAGATTGAAATGTGATGAGAAAACGGTACGAAAGACTGTGCAAAAGCACCAAAACACCGGCAGTGTTCGTAATGTCCCTAAATCTGGTCGTACTAGAATTGCTTCTCAGAGGGAAGACAATGCTATCAAGATCCGCAGCCTAAAAAACAGATTTGAAACGGCTCCCCAAATCCAACAACAGCGCAATCTTGTTAAAAAGTGTTATCTTTCTACTGTCAAGAACAGATTAAAGGGATTTAATTTGCGAGGATATGTTGCAAGACGCAAGCCAATGATTTCTATAAAGAACAGAAAGCGCCGTCTGGACTTCGTCAGATGCAATGAAGATCATGACTCTTCATATTGGTTAAAAGTGTTTTTTAGCGACGAAAGCAAGTTCAATAGGCTAGGCAGTGATTGTAGGCAGTACGTCCGTCGGGAGAAAGACGAGGAATTTAATCCTAGGTGCTCAGTTTAAACGCTGCAAGGTGGCGGAGGTTCAATTTTTTGTTGGCCATTATTAGTATCAATGGTCTAGGGCCTAGAGTTCACTTACAAGGTCGAATTAATTCGACCAAGTACATTAATAATTTGGATGATAATGCCATCTTCATGTAGGATAATGCCCCCATTCACACCGCTGGCAATGTCAAGAGGTTCCTGGAAGAGCATGATATTCCGTATTTGGATTGGCCTGCACAATCTCCAGACATCAATCCTATCGAAAATGTATGACATTACATCAAGCAACAGCTACGCAATGATAAAATTTCAAATTTAGAAAAACTTTGGACAAAAATTAAAGAAAAGTGGAATGCCCTTTCCCAAGAGTATTGCTGCAGTCTAATTCAAAGAATTTACAAAAGATTGCAGGCTGTCAAATTGCAGAAGGGCTATGCTACTAAATATTACCTGTTGTATTTGCGTTGCATTAATATCCTAAAGTTTCATTTAAATAACAATTTTCCATTATGCAGACTTTCTTTTTGCCTTCTCAAGTTGAAGATTTTTTTAAATTGACGTGAACACTAGAATATTTCAATTAAAAGTCAAATATGAACAGGAAAAATAGAAAGGCCAATCAAATGATGTATAGTCACATTACATTTAGCATAAATTTGAAGATGGCCAAGCGCATTAATGTCTCCAAACTAAAAGTGGAAGTAAATGCCACACTACTTAATCTCAATTCAAGATTAACTGAACTACAGTTTGATAATTCTGATATTGTAGACGACTGGACAGCCTTCAAGAAAGCTGTGCACATGTCATAACTGGAAGTGCTTGGACCATCTTAGAAATAATATCAGGATTTGTTTGACGAAAATGGTGAGGAAATATAGGAACTAGTCACATAAAAGTACAAGTATCACAACACACTTTAGCAGGATCCAAGCTCCGCGTTAAAAAAGGAAACATTTTCGGAAATCCGCAGTACTGTTACAATAAAACTGCGCTTAATACAAGATAAATGCCTTAATGATAAATCTCTGGAAATACAGAAATATGCAGATATGCATGTCACAAGAGATTTTTGGCTCCCTCAAAACAATATATGAACCACAAGCTATCGGCACTTCTCCTCTGCTAAATGCTAATAAGATGAAGCTAATAATAGATCGAGCCAATATTTTAGGCAGGTGAGAGGTGCACTTCAACTCTGTACTTAACAGGTCTGCCTCACTCAGTGATGAGGCAATCGCACAACATCCACAAATCGAAACAAACCAACCCCTTGCTGAGTTGCCCACTATCCAGGAAGTTGAGAAAGATGTAAAACAGCTTTCTTGTTGCAAAGCTCATATATTTCTGATGGCAACTATCAGAGATATATGAGGCAGGTTGTTCCACATTAACAAAAAACCTACATGTCATTTTTTTTATTCTGGGCGAAGGACCTAATCTCTCAGGAATTCGAAGATGCATGCATAAGTGCATATTTTCAAAGCGGAAGGGAAACAGACAGAGCTGTGACAATCACGGAGGAATATCACTCCTCAACATATTTGTTACAACAACAAAGGAATATCTCTTCTCAACATAGCTGGTAACATTCTTGAAAGACTGGTACTACATCGTTTAACCAAACAACTTGCCTCCTCCTCGCGAGATGTCAGTCGGGTTTACGTAGTACAGTTGACATAGTATTTGCTGCCCATTAACTCTAAGGAAATATCAACAACAATACCCGACCCTTTACAGGACATTTGTCGGAGTTACGAACGCTTTTGACACTGTAAACTCAGTAGGTCTATGGAAGATCATAGCCAAATTTGGATGTCCTGACAAATTTATTTTACTCATTGGACAATTTCATGATGGGATGATTGCTCGTGTCATAGATGATGGAGTGATTTCCCAGTCAATGGTGTTACATGGTTGTGTACTTGTTCAGCTTGATGTAATTGGCGGTACTAATTGATGCATTCAAGGCAAAATATTTCGGAGTAAGCATCAATTTTGGTCTGCCTATTATTCTAAAGAAAACTGAAGTAATGTACCAGCCTGCTCCTAGAAAAAGGTATGTTGAGTCTAAGATCTCAATTCATGGAACCAACTATAAAAGCTGTTGACAGGTTCACCTACTTGGACACTATTCTGTCAACGGCAGTACACATAAACGAGGAAGTTGATTGCAGGATAGCTAAGGCTAGTGTTACTTTTGGAAGATTAAGAGCCACTGTGTGGGAGCGTAGAGGAATTCGGCTGCAGACCAAACTTCAAGTATATCGAGCTGTGATTCTTACCATTCTTATGTATGCTTGTGAAACTTGAACTGTATATGCCAGACATGCCAGGAAACTGAACCATTTTCATATAACCTGTCTCCGAAGATTATTAAAAATCAAGTGGCAAGACAAGATACCAGGCACTAACGTTCTAGGCCGGTCAAACCTTCCGTACCTACACAATGTTACAGCAGTGCCAAGTACGTCGAGCAGGTCATATATACCGCATGCCAGATGCAAGGCACGAAAAACAGCTCCTTACGGTCAACTGTCCAAAGGAAAAAGACCCGCAGGAGGACAGTGGAAATTGTTCAAGGCCAACTCATGGGGAAAAAACAACATAAAATAGGGATTACAATTGTTGAATCCGCACGTCATAAAAAACACAAGAGAAAATGTGAGATTAGAAAAGATATCTCTGATATAGCTCATAAATAACCATACGTGTGCCAGAAATTTAAGTGCTGACATGTTTACGATCTTGAGTAAGTCGCACTCACCTTTTCATTTCAAAATTCTAGAAACCATTTTTATTGAGTCCTTGAAACCTCCCCTTCGTAATCAAAATGAAAATATCTTAGGACTTAATTTGATTTCTATGTAATTTTTATTCGCTTATTTTTATCTTTTTAATTTAATTTTTTCTCTCTCCTCGGCCATATTCATTACAATTTTTTTAATCGCAATTTTCCTCGATTTAGCTCTGTTGAGTGAGGAACCAAACCTGGTTTGCTAGCCTTTGTTTCACTTTTTAATTTTTAATTATCATGTTAATTGATCTATATTTAGCCATAATTATATATCTTATATGCATAAATATTATATATATTATATGTACATATTACATATATGTGTATATATATTATATATCACAAAGATTATATGTATATATATATATATTATATATAATATGTATATATTATATGTGTATATTTTATATATATTATATGTATATATTATATATTTATATTTGTTTATATTGCTATATATGTGTAAATATATAATATGTATATATGTTATATGTCTATATATTGCATATAGATGATATATTTTGCATGTATATGTTATATGTCTATATATTGCATGCATATATATATTAGTTAATTACACACACACACACACACATATATATATATATGTATGTATATGTGTGTGTGTTTGTGGGTGTGTGTGTGCGTGTAATTATCTAAAATTTGGGAATAATTTCAGATTACAGCTTGTATAATAGCGTTTGTTGGAAATGCTTTATTTGTTGCAGAGTTATCCAGTTGTGTACCAATTCCAAGAGCGATAAGAGCCTTCTATCATGTCTGGAAGTGGCAGGGTGTTCAACGAGCAAAATCGGAGATGCCCTGCTGTAAAACTCATGCTCTCGACAAATCCAAGTTCTGACAAAATTCAAATGCGGATGGTTCAACGTTTGAAGGCACAGCTCAACGAAGTTTCTGGCCATGGTTATGGTCTTTGGTGTGGTTTCAAGTGAGGGCCACATCATCCCACCTCACATCCTCGAAGTCAGCTTGAAAATCAATACCAAAATGTATCTGGATGTGCTGAAGAGTGTGGTGATCCCGTTGTGCAATCAGGTGGCTGCTGGTAGACTGAGTGTGGCAGCACGGCTCGGCGGCGGCCCACAAGTCCAAAAAGACCCAGGCTTCGCTTCAGAAGGAGTGCGATTACTTTGTACCATTCTCTCACTGCCCCTCTTCCTCCCCTAACCTGAACCCGCTGGACTACTAAATTTGCTCCGACGTTGAGAACATCACCAACATGATCTCCCACAACACCAAGACCAGTCTGATCGTTCCACCCTGTACTGTAGAATGCAAATCAATATAAATATTAGTATCACGATTTATAAGACAATCATTTTCAGATAAGAATCTCACGAGAATGGAAAAACTTTAAATTGTCTTCTAACTTTTCGAATAATAAATTTATCACCAATAAGAAATGAGTTTTATTGTTGAGCACTCTTCGTTGAAACATTTATTCTTTAGCTAAATGTTAATTTAAGCTGCATTTCTCGCGGTTATCGTTGGTCAGGTGGTTGGTTTTAATCTCTCGACCGGCTGTAATCGTAACCCCCTACACTGATGATTGCCTAAAGGATGAGATTATTTCGAATTGCCATATAAAGGTTTACTTAAGATTATCTTTCTTAAATTTGCTTGTCGGATTCTTTTTGGATACCCATATTGTATCTAGTATGCGTGTGCATAAGCATATTGTATCTAGTATGCGTGTGCATAAGCATATTGTATCTAGTATGCGTGTGCATAAGCGAAAAATTGAAATCACGACATGTTATTATAGTATTTATAACATGAAAATTATAGAAGGCAAAAGCAAACATAAATTATAAGACGGGCAATAGACAGTGGTCCTCATTGATTCCCAGCTAATGTCGCGTGTGATTAATGAAGGCCACATTTCAATAAATGTTTACCATTTGCAACAAACCGACGCTGAGTAAATATTCGAGCGTTCCTCCCCAAACATGAATTTTATCAAATGTTAAATATAAGAAAAAAACATGAGTCTTCCTCATTCTCTACCAACACAATGTTTCCTGCTAGTTTATTAAATTTTGTAAGTAGAATTTGTTGTTTCAATTTAGTAAAATTATTTAATTTTCGCAATTTATTTGTAATTTCATTATATTCTCAGTAATTCAAATATTAACTAAGAGATATTACAAATGTCTCAATATTATTAACTTTATTATAGAAAGACATACGTTGTTTTGTAAACATAACGTGTTCATTTTCATGTTCGGTTCTTTTAACGTTTACTAAAGTTTACTAATTTAGCGAAAACATTTCATTTCAGTCGAGCAAAGTACGGTTAGACTTTACTTCTTCTGAGGCATATAACTGAAAAAGTTTTAAACAAAAATGTAAAATAAATCAATTTCCTACATAATTTAGAAAATATATAGATTCATGATTCGCTTCACATTCAATAAAACGTAATCGTACATAAGACGATGAGACTTATATTCCTGGCCAAGGGGGGTGTCTCTCATACGTAACTACGTATTATCTGTAATGAGTGAGCGGGCGTAATTGATACTTGTTTTGTGTTCTGTTTTTTCTTTCTTCTTCTTAACTGCGACCCTTACCTTGAAATCTTGCCATTCGTTGCTTTCTCATGATCGCTGACGTAACTATTTTGTTTGCAAAAATCAATTGTGATTCTAATCTAAGATAATCTGAATCCATTGTAGCCTAATCTCATCTACGCTTGCTTTAATCCAGGCTATAGATCAATGATCAAACAGAACAATATTCTACTCTGACATAGATTCGATATCCAGGCTAAAGTGAAACTTGATCGCTCGTTGATATGAAGTATAGCTTAATAATCCTACATCTCTGTCTGCCTGTCTTTCTCTCTCTCTCTCTATCTATCTATCTATATATGTATATATATATATATATATATATATATATATATATATAAAGATGATGAGAAGTTTCTTGCAGAATTTTTAATTTTGATTCAAATGATGCATTTTCAAATATAAGTTTATTTTAAAGATCATTTTAAAGAGCGTTTTATCTAATCGGTTGAATTACAATTGTTTTAAAACCATTGTTTCTTCTTTTCAGAACGTTTAATATCAAATTTAAAAAAAAGCAAATTTCCACAATTTTCTTATTTCAATTTTAGCAAAGACTAAAAGTTGCTGAAACAGCTCGCAATATCAACGAAACGTTCGGCAAAGGACAGCACAATGGTGGTTTAAGAAATTTTGTGTCTTGAAGATGATGAGCGTAGTGGTCGGCTATTGGATGTGGACAACGATGAATTAAAACCCTTAGTTTAAGCAAATCCTCGCATAAGTGTTCGAAAACATTCTTCCAATCTACTTGAGAGAGATTAGAAAAAAAAAACAAATTAATAATTGGGTATGAATTGAATGACCGCCAAAAGAAACGTCGTTATGAAGTGTCATCTTCCCTGTTTCTTGATCGAGTTATGACTTGCGATGAAAAATGTGTTCTTTACAACAATAGCGACGCTCAGCTCAGTATTTTTTTTATGATCTACGAACTGCCTCATCCATTACCTATTTTTTTTTAATATAGACGAAACCATTACGCCGAAAAAGTGTAGTGGATGAGATGCATCAGAAACACCAATCATTAGGAAAGGCCCAATTCTCTCCTCCATTACAATGTCCGACTGCACGTTGATAAGCCGACCCCGAAGAATTGGGCTACGAAACTCATTCGCCAACTCTCCAGACCTCTCACCTACCGACCACCACTTTTTCAAACATTTCAATAACTTTCTGCGTGAGAAATGCTTTTAAAACCTAAGTGATATCAAAGTGATATTAAAATCGCCAACATTGCCTTTCTGGCATAAATGCACTTGCTTTGCGTGGACGAAAGTATGTTGGTTCTGATGGTGCTTATTTCGATAAAAAAATTTGTTTAAGCCGTTAAAAACCGCAAGAACTTTCTTGTCAACATAATATATTTAGATATAAAGTAGTAGCGTTCGTGTATGTGTGTGTACAACTCTCCTACAGCCCACGACAGTAAAGTGATTATGACAAAACCAGGCATTATGATGGCCTCCAACCTAGGGATATGTCACACCATTTTTAAGGTTAAGGTAATATAATAGCCTATGTATATATACTTTCCTACAGCTCACACCAGTGGACCGATCATGATCAAACCTAGCATGATAATGGTTCTCAACCTAAGGATGGTGCACACTATTTTGCATGTTAAAGGTCAAGGTCATAACCTCATACAGCGCACACAATACGTGTGAAATTTTAAGACGTTTTCGAGTCCATAGCAAACAAACTCACACACATATACATTTATTTGTAAGGAAATTGTATGCCCCAAAACGATAATAGCCTATAAAGACCGGCTACTTTGAATTTTTATTTTGTTCATTCTTAATATCTAATAAATTTCGTCACAATTTAATGCAGCTGAAATGTCATCTAGCCACAAGACTAATACTCGAAATTTATTGCTTAAATTTTGAGTGTACAAACATAGATTCACTGAGCATTGCTGTTTAAATAATTATGAAATATTTGAGTCCAGTTTCTTCCACTTTGATTTGTTAAGCTTCCATACCTAATTTTCATTTTTCATTTTGAATCCATCAGAAAGGTAATAAAAATTTCAGGCACTTACATATGTATGTTTTACGCCACCAAAAATGGTAGGCGTTACGATGTGAATTGCACTAAAATCTTGATTGTGATTAAGTTTGTCGTCAGCGAAAAAGTTGAAAAATATTGTAGGCCATAAATTTGAGAGAGTACATTGTTATCCCTTGGTGGTGGCATTATCGTATATATTATTTTCTGTTAGAGCGTAAATTTAATTACATTAGATACATTCACTAGCAGATATAAGGTGGGTGTATATGTGTGTTTGGCTGAGTAAGAGATTGGGCAGACTAGAGAAGAATGAGAAATAATTGGTTGTTAAATATTTATTTCCGAGAGAAAAGGGGGATTTCGATTGATGACAATAGAAATTGTTAACTGAAAAGAGTTGACCCGTTGACTCTGAGTGAATGAGCTCAGATATGAAATCATAGTTGGCCTTGAAAAGCCATTGAGGTCAGTCGATTTGACAATAAGGATTAACCAATCATTTTTCAGCGAAAATCAAGTTGGTATGAGTTAATTAGTTGATGGAGGTTAAAATCGGACCCCTAACCCTAACCACCCTTTCAGTGAAGCGCACAGATGTTTTTTCAGCGGTTCGTCCGTGATACTAGTTGCGTTCAGTTTGTGAATTCTGAAGGCGAGCTCGATTTGGAGTTTGGCCGGCATAGTTGATATTTAGGGATAGAAAAATATCCAGAAAAATAGAAACGTAGAATTCCTCATGCAAAAAAAGAACCGTCATAAATAAATCGAAACGACAAGGATATTCTCCCGACATATTCGAAAAGAACGTTAGGAAGATGTATGTGCCGATAAAAACCCTAGAAAATGTTGACAAAAAGAATTCTGATGAGAAAAAGAAGAGAAAAAAATGGCGAGAAATTAATAAAAGCTATTTGCTGCATGTCGAATAAAAACGTTGATACATTTATTCTTTTTCTCTTTTATTTTATTGGGTGTGCTTTCTTGTTATCTATTTTTGATTGTGTCACCGACCTGAACTATGATATTGTTTAAAATATAAATGTCTGAAAGATTTAAGAACGGTCTGTGTGAGTATTTAGTTTTTATCGCTCTAACAAAAGTTGCGGTTATTAGTCTCGGATAAATTTATTTATTTTGATGGGCGCCTTTGAATTGTCGATTCTTTACTTACTTTTATTATCATTTCAGTTCCTCATAATTTCTTAGTACTACCTTGAATTGATTAAAACTCATGGGTTTTCTTTCTGACGGGGTTGAAAACTGAGTAACACCCCTTTAAGAAGCACGAAAATCAACACAACTGCCACTAATGATTTTACCTGACATTTTTAATAATACGTCCTTGTTTCATAATATGGTATGCAATCGTTTTGGGCTTGTTTTTTTTAGATAATGCTCTCTAAGCATGATCAATGCATTGCATCCATTACTTCAGGCTTTCTCGCATTATCTGAGAAACACTTTTGTATTAATTCTGCGTAAAGAGTTGTGTACTTTTCAAAAAGATATGAGTTATTTCGATGTTCAGGTTGTGTTTGAATGTCATTGTGCAGATTTTGAATTCGTAAATACTGTATAATTCGAATTTCGATTCTGATCAAACAAAAATACTCGTAAAGTCGACCGCCTGGTCCATAACTTTTTATACATAAAAGTTACAACGAATAATTTTTACCATATAAAAGATGTAAGAAATATTACTATAGATTTACAATAAATATTGTCATAAACAATAAAAATAACAACAAAAATATTGCTATAGACAATAAAATTTACAAATTATAAATGTTTCCATAGACAATGAAAGTTAAAATAAATAAAGGATATCAGAGACAATAAAACTTACAACAAACGCATGTTGTCGTAGATGCAACTAATATGTTAGCTGAAACAATACATGTTATAACAAATACATAGTTCAATGACTATACTAGAATTATTACTATAGCCGAAAAAAGTAAGACATCAATATTGCCATAGACAATAAATTGTCATCACAAAAATATTAATATCGACAATAAAAGTTCCAAAAATTAAATAATACGATATAGAATGAAAATTAAAATACATTTTGGCATAGACAATAAAAGTGACAAACAGGGAATATTGTTATTGCCAACAAATACATATTGCACATACAATAAAAGTGACAACAAATAAATGTTTTACTGACAATGCTTTTATATGGGCATACACTATTAAAGTTACAACAAGCAAATGTTAGCATAGACTAAGGTTACAACAAACGAATGCTAAGCAATAGGTGACAACCCATAATGTTGCTAAAAACAATTACGGCTACAAATAAATGTTGCCATAAACCAAATTTACAAAAAAAAATCTTTACATAGAAAACAAATGTTACAAAAATTAAATAATACCATAAATGTTATTACAAATATATTTAACCCTAAACTATATAAGTTATAACACATGAATGACAATAAAATTTACACGACATAACTGCCGTCAAAGATTATAATATTACAATAAATGAATGTTAAGGTATCCAAAAAAAATGTTATCATCGACAATAAAAGTAAGAATAATAGAGGTTCAAACAATTAAATTCAGTGTTATGCAGAATAAAAGTTACAAAACACATAACTATCGCCATACACAATAAATTTACATCAAATATGTTTTAATATATACAATGAACGTTAGAAGCACAAAGTCAAAGACAATAGCTATTCTAACATATAATCAAATACAATAATTATTCTTACAAATAAATGTCGTCATAGACAAATATAAAACAAATAAAAGTTGTTGCCATACAAAATAAAAGTTACAACACATGGATTTTGCCATAGACAATAAACATAAGCATAATATATAAGGAAATATGTGTCCTAGACAGGAAAAGTTACAATATATATATATATATATATATATATATATATATATATATATATATATATATATATGTGTGTGTGTGTGTGTGTGTGTGTGTGTGTGTGTGTGCGTGTGTGTGTTATAAATAAAAATTTAGTCACTTAAACTGTTACAAAAAGTAAATGTTACAATAGATAACCAGATATGGCTTATAAATATTGCATAAACATGATTTTATAGCACCTAAATGTTACCATAGACAATGAACGTTACAACACATAAATGTTACACTAGACAATAAAAGGTAAAACCGTATATGTTACCATGAGCAATAATAGTTACGACGAATAATTTTTTCCATAGACAAAATTACACAAAATGCATGTTGGCATAGAAAGTAAAAGTAACAATACATAAATATTATTATACACCAAAATATACCACAAATACATGCGGCCATATAAAGTAAAAGATAAAAAAATAAAGCTTGTCAAAGAAAAAAAAGTTAGAAAAGTAAAAAGTAACAATAATTAAACAATGCATATTACAACACATAAATGTTACCATAGAGGAATAAGGTATCCACAAAAATGTTATCATCGACAATAAAAGTAAGAATAAATAAACGTTACTCTAAATGATAAAAGCTACGACACAAATGTTAGAATAGACAATAAAATTTACAACACGTAAATATTGATATTGAAATTAAGAGATGTAACAGTTAAATGTAACAAAAACATTAAAAGTTACAACAAATGATTGATGATGCAGACAATGTGTTACAATACATAAATGTAATCAAATCCAAATTCCCTAAATTTTACCATAGACGATAAGTTTTTAAGTTTTGGGCCGCAATCTCCAACCTTGATACCTGTGAAATCCAAAGATGGTTCTGCCCTTATCAACAATGTTGAGGGGATCATGGACGATGGGCAGAACATTTTCGAGATATTGTTGATAATCCGTATGAGTAAATGATATAGTAATTGATAGTCTCCCTCAAAAGGAAGGTCGTTGGTGAAATGATGACTGATCCCAGCATTGATGGGATCAAAAGAACATTAACAGAAATTAATAAGGGAAAAGCACCTAGACTTGATGGAATACCTGTTGAATTATTGCTGTTTGGAGGTGATACCGTTATTCACACAGTCCATACACTCATCCCTGATGTTTGGCATGATAATGCTATCCCTGAAAACTTGGTTAAAGTGGAGGACAAAATACTCCCTAAACAACCGTTTTATGGTGAGGAAGATGAGGGTAAAATACCACAACATAAACCAAGAAAAAAAAGGTTTATGGATTCTCTGAAAAACAACTTGAAAATACTTGAGATGGATATACATAACTGGGAAGTGCAAACAGATGATCGATCACGGTGGAGAAAAACCATGAGAGAAAGTTGTAAGATTCATGAAGAGCGACGTGTAGAGCTTGCTGTCTTAAAACGTGTTTTAAGAAAGCGGGACAATAATGTAACGTCAGAGAAATTACAGCAGGAACTGAAGTGCACTGTATGTGGCAGATACCTTTTGTCAAAAGCGAGTTTTCTAAATCATCTGAAATCACACAAAGACAATAATGAATTAACGATTTATATGCAAAATAAGATGATTGTGTTGAAAAAGAATAGTTTACAAAGCAACCTTCTAATTTAAAAAAAAAACGCCTTTCTAAATAATATAGTTGCTATTTCAAAAATTATCCTTGAAATTATGTGAAGAATGAGGTAGGCAATTATAGTTTTATCTTAATTACATTGACTTGATTATGTTAATGTCAATACAACATATATGTAGCGAATTGATTTGTTTTACTGTAAAAAAGGGAAAGGTATAGATAATAATAATAATAATAATAATAATAATAATAATAATAATAATAATAATAACTAGCGGGACCTGTGGAAATTCTACAGTGGCATTTTTCATATGTAATATATTGTTGCTTGGTATTCTGTGGGCGTTCTGTTCAGCATGCATAAAGACATAATCATATTATTCTAGCTCTTTTATTAAAACTGAATCGCCCCTTTACTAAAATAATAACTTTGATATATTGCCTGGGCTGATTATTTCATTACAAACACACCGGTTAATTAATTCACATTTCATCATTTTTCATAAGTATTGAATATGTTCGACAATAATTTTTCATAATTTTCACCCACATTATCGCCATCGCCCCTCCCTGTACTAAAATAATATATTTGATATATTGTATTGGCTGATTAAAAAACACAACTATCAATTAACTCATATTTCATCAGTTTTCATAATTGTTGGATATGGTACTAATTTCGACAATAATTTTTCATCATTTAAACTCACCATATCAAACACATTACTAAAATAATAACTTTGATATATTGTCTAGGCTGATCATTTCTTTACAAACACATCAATCAATTAACGCACATTTCATCATTTTTCATTATTCTTGGATATGTTACTAATTTCGACAGTATTTTTTAATAAATATTTTTAACCAACATTATCGCCCAACCTTACTAAAATAATAAATTGATATATTTGCTGGGATGCTTATTTCATTACAAACATTTAATCATTTTTCATAATTATTGGGTATGTTACTAATTTCGACAATCATTTTTATAATTTGTATCCACATTATCGCCCCCTTCTTAATAAAATAATAATTTTGATATATTGTCTAGGCTGATTATTTCATCACATACACAGCAAGCAATTAAGTCACATTTCATCATTTTTCATAATTCTTGGATATGTTACTAATTTCAACAATAATTTTTCACAAGTTAAACACACCTTATAGCTTCGCCCCTAACTAAAATAAGAACTTTAATATATTGTATGGGCTGATTTTTTAATTACAACACACCAATCCACTCACATTTCATATTTTTTTTATAATTCTTGGATATGTTACTAATTTCGACAATCATTTTTATCATTTAAACCGACATCATCGTCCCCCCCCCCTACAAAATAACTTGGATATATTGTCTGTTCTGATTATTTCATTGAAAACACACTAATGCATTAAATTGCATATTTTCATTTGTCATAATTCTGGGATATGTTACTAATTTCGACAATCATTTTTCATAATTTAAACCATCCTGATCGCCTTTTCTTACTAACATAATAACTTTGATATATTGTTTGAACTAATCATTTTATTATAAACACACCAATCAATAAACACACATTTCATCATTTTTCGTAATTCTTGGATGTGTTACTCATTTCGACCATAATTTTTTGTAATTAAAACCATCCCTATCGCGATCTCTTACTAAAATAATAACTCTGATACTTCACTGGGCTGATTATTTCATTACAAACACACCAATCAGTTAACTCACATTTAATCATTTTTTGTAATTCTTGGATATGTTACTAAGTTCGACAATGATTAACTTAAGCCATCCTCAGTGCCTTCTCTTACAAAAAATGACTTTGATATATTGTCTGGGCTGATTTTTTCATTAAAAACACAACTATCTGTATACTCACATTTTATCATTTTTCATAATTCTTGGATATGTAATTAATTTCGACAATCACTTTTTATATTTTAACCCACATTATTAACCCTCTACATTTTTGAAATAATAACTTTGATATATAATCTGGGCTGATTATTTCATTTCAAACACACCAATAAATTAACTCACATTTCATGATTCTGGCAAATACACTAATCACATATTATCATTTTCATAATTCTTGGATATGTAACTTTTTTTTACATAGGCATCATCACTTATCAAGGCCAAGAGGTCACTCAAGGAAAAGGGTTAAAGAGTGTACAGTAGACATTGGACAATATAGTAATCATTAGTAATGAAAATTTTGTAAATTTGATAACTTATATAGAACGGCTCATCACGAACTTATTTACGTTAGACTTGAACACAACCATATTGTAGTCAGCCAGAAAGCAGGAAAACAGAAGACAATTACAAAGGCTTGCAGTTCTAAGAAAGAAGCTTTGTTCATGGAATCTACGTTTAGGTTTAGGTACAGATAAAAAGTGGGGGGGGGAATTATTGATAATGTGTACAGCTAGACGAGTGTTTCTTGTGAAAGTTTGGCGAGGGGGGACCATAGATTGAAGCTCAGTTGAACACCTTCCATGAAAATAACGATACATCAGAGACAAACTCGCAACATCTCTTCTGTGAGATAGAGGTTGCAGCGAAGAGAAAAGGACATCTCCTACGAAGCTACGAAGTCTATTTTGAACTCTATCAAGGAAGGACAAGTCCTTTCTAGCAGCTCCTGCCCAGATGTGGCAACAATATTCCATCCTTGGACGTACCTGGCTCTTATATAGATAGAAAATAGCATCAGCAGTGAGATATTTACCGGGTCGATAGAAAGATCCCACCATTTTTCCAGCGGCCTTGGCAACAGATTTGATGTACGTGTTCCATTTAAGATCAGGAGTAAAGGTCAAGCCCAGATGCTTGTCAAAACTTGAGGCCTCCTGAAGACGAGAGCCATTCATTTCAATTGATGCCAAATGTGGATCAGAATGTTGATGATGTAAAGAGAGAAGCTTGGTTTTAGATGCATTAAAAGTAACCAGCCACTCCTTTCCCCATTGTACTAAGTGCTCAAGATCAGAGGAGAGAGAATTGGAGAGAACTTGCTCGTTTACTGTCTTAGATGTGCTACCATAAATGGTAGTGTCGTCAGCATAGATGTCTACAAATGATGTAAGGATGTGATTTGGAAGATCATTAATGTAGATCAGGAAAAGAGTTGGGCCCAGGATGGACCCCTGAGGGACACCGGCATTAATACTGTGAGCTTCTGATTTTTGCCCCTCAACTACTACTCTTAAGAACCTATCAGAGAGAAATGATTTAATAATTGAGAAGACATTTCCAGCTATACCATAGCTAGAGATCTTATAAAGTAAACCTTTATGCCATACCCTATCAAAGGCCTTAGATATGTCAAGAGCAATTGCCCTAGAAAGGTGGCCTCCGTCGAGAGATTTGCTAATCCTATGAGAAATAACTGTAAGCACATCTGCTATAGAACTAGCAGCACGGAAACCATATTGAGTGTCACTAAGAAGGTTATTTTTGTTGAGATGGTTATTACTTCTGTATTTAACACAGATTCCAACAACTTACTCATGACGCACAGGAGACTTATTGGCCTGTACTGAGAGGAGGATGAGCGATCACCTGAATTCTTAAATACAGGGCATACTGATGAAATTTTCCAGTTACTAATTTCGACAATAATTTTTCACACGGTTAACACACCTTATAGCCTCCTCCTTACTAAAATTATAACTTTGATATATTACCTGGGCTGATTATTTCATTACAAACACACCAATCAATTAACTCACATTTCATCATTTTTCATAAGTCTTGGATATGTTACTAATTTCCACCATCATTTTTTATGAGTAAAAACCCACATTATGCTCCCCTCCCACTAATATAAGAAGTTTGGTATATTGTCTGGGCTTATTATTTCATTACAAACACATCAATCAAGTAACTCGCATTTCATAATTTTTCATAATTCTAGGATATGTTACTAATTTCGACAATAATTTTCATACCTTTAACCCACTATGTCGCTCCCCCTTTCTTAAATAATAACTTTGCCAGGGTTAATTATTTTATTACAAATACATCAATCAATTCTGGCTATTCTCATAGTATATATGTTCCACCTATCTTATCCAATCCCAAGTGACACCATGTATTCTGCTAGTATATATTTTTCACCTATCTCATTTTATCCCGGGCGCCTCTGAGTACTCTGCTACTATATGTTTTCCACCTATCTCATTCAATACTGGGCGACGCTTTCTGCGAGTATATATTTGCACTTATCTCAGTCAATCCCAGGATTGACTTCATGTCCGCACTGTTAAAAATATACATGAAATAAAGTAATGTTTAAAACATAAACTTTTTCAGCCATTTCCGGGACTGGTTTATATCCCCAACCCACTGCTAAAAATATACATGAAATTATGTAATGCCTAAATAGTAAACTGTTTCAGCCCTTTCTGGGACTGACTTCATATCCCCCACCCCACTGTTAAAAAATATACATTAAATAAAGTAATGTATAAAATGTAAATAGTTTCAGCCATTTCCGGGACTGTCTTCTTATCCCCCATCCTACTTTTGAAAATATATATATATTAAATAAAGTAATGTCTAAAACGTAAATTGTTGCAGACATTTCCACGACCGACCTCATATCATCCACCCCACTGTAAAAAATATACATTAAATAAAGTAATGTTTAATGTGTAAACGGTTTCAGCCATTTTCGGGACTAGTTTTATATGCCCCACCTCACTGTTAAAAATATACATGACATAAAGTAATGTTTTAATCCTAAACGGTTTAAGTCATTTCCGTGACCGACTTCATATTTCCCACCCCACTGTTTAAATATACTTAAAATAAAGTAATGTTTAAATCATAAACTGTATCAGCAATTCGAAATTAAGACATAAAAACATTAACATGGTAAGGGATTAAGCAACCATTGCTTCAACACTAATTTATGTATGTAGTATCAGTATAAGCAATCCAGTGAATTAAATCCCCTCTCTTTTTTGTCTTGGTTAATGGAGAAGAAATCCTTCATTACTGATATTTTTTTTTATTTCTGTTACTAAGCTGGTTTCCTCAAAAAATGTTTGACCGACCTCATGTCCAACTCCGCCCTTGTAAACAAAAAAAAAATAATCAGAAGGGACATTTTCCAAGGAATCTAATAATTAATCAGACGAGACATTTCCAGTGCATCTTATAAATAATAAGAAGGGGCATTTCCAGGGCATTTTGTAATTAAATCATGAATTACTTTTCCCGGTTGCTTTGGTAATATTAAACCTTTGTTACATTAAATATAGGACCTATATGCAATGCCTTCCGACGGGGCAGATTTAGAAAACAGGGTCGTTTTTCAATTTGGAGAAGAGGAACAAAAAATTGTCTTAGTCGTAAAGGATTTCTCCTCCAATGAGAAAGAAGAAGAAATTGAAATGTAGTATCTGAAAAACAGATACTACATTTTGATCTAGGCCAAAAGGCCAAGAAGAACAAATCATCTTTATTAGCTTTACCTCAACAGCGACACCAATTATTTTTTATTTTATTATTTTTTTTAAGGAATTGGAATATTCCACTTTTATTTTAAGGGGTGACAAGATTTATTTGGAATATTCCACTCTCCTTTTAAGGGGTGGCAAGGTTTATGTGGAATATTCCACTTTCGTTTATTAGGGATGCACAGAATGAAAACGGTGGAATCGAATTACAATATTAATATAAAGATAAGAAATGGAAATTCATAACAATTAAACGACCCGGATGTAAGCGTGACAGACAAAAGAACACACACGCTATCGTATTAATATGTATATAATAATAATAATAATAATAATAATAATAATAATAATTATTATTATTGTTTTGGAGACGCCCACTGATTAGCATACGTGGGTGAAAAGATATAGATAAAGGTATCAAGTCAGCAAGACCAGGGAGCTATGTTCGAACGCCGGATAGGCAAGACGCATGTCCCGGTTGCTCCATGAAAGACTTTAACACGCCCTCTGCCGGGCAATCTTCCAACTGCAGTACAACTGCATCTTTACAAATGTGTATTATCTTTTCGTCTTAATATATTTGTTTTACCTTTACTTTCTGCGTTCGTGTTGTTATTGATACAGGCACAACAGTGGCGACGGGATTTCGAAAAAAGATTTACGCGTGAGAAAATACACTATCAAACTCAACAGTGGTATTCGGAAAATACTTACTCGTCAAAGATTGAAAAAAAATTCACTCGGAAATTCACTGTTTAAAACGCAGCAACTACGAAATTGTCGAACGCGATATACTTGCAAAACACCAAGATTTTTTTTTTGTGTGACTACTTGAAAAGGAAGTTCAAAACCCGGGACACTTGAAAAAAAAAAACAGCAAGCACTTTATTTCAAAGTGCCTACGAGGAAAAAAAACTTGAAAGTTACAGTAACCCTTTCTGCAAGGTGCACACACACACACACACAAAAAAAGTGTTTCGCGAGGATACCGTGAACTTATTAGGTAGACTGTTTTGGAAGAAACAAGTAATTTTTTTTTCTCAGTGTACTAAGAAGGGAGTTTTTTTCTTTCTTGTACGTAATTAATAACGTAACAAAAGGAATCGGTTGTTCGTAGTTATTAAAGAAAGGAAATTGTAAAAGTGACTGATTTACTAATTTGAAAAACAAAATGGAGGATCTTATCAAGTTATTCGCGGAAATGCTAATGCGTCTACAAGAGAGAGGCGAATTAAAGAAAAAAGAACAACAAGAAAGAGACGAAAGACAGAATGAACGGCTAAGAAGCCGTTCATTCTGTCTTTCGTCTCTTTCTTGTTGTTCTATATTGTATAGAGCAAATGCAACTTGGTCAAAAAGATTTGTTGAAAAGATTAATGACTATTTTTTGTTTACATAGGCATCACCACATTATCAAGGCCCAGAGGTCACTCAAGGATAAGGGTTAAAGAGTGTACAGTAGACATTGGATAATATAGTAATCATTAGTAATGAAAATTTTGTAAATTTGATAACTTATATGGAACGGCTCATCAAGAACTTATTTACGTTAGACTTGAACACAACCATATTGTAGTCAGCCGGAAAGCAGGAAAACGGAAGACAATTCCACAGGCGTGCAGTTCTAAGAAAGAAGCTTTGTTCATGGAATCTACGTTTAGGTTTAGGCACAGATAAAGAGTGGGGGAAATGATTGATAGTGTTTACAGCTAGACGAGTGTTTCTTGTGAAAGTTTGGCGAGGGGGGACCATAGATTGAAGCTCAGTCGAACACTTTCCATGAAAATAACGATACATCAGAGACAAACTCGCAACATCTCTTCTGTGAGATAGAGGTTGCAAGGAAGTGAAAAGGACATCTCCTACGAGGCTACGAAGTCTATTTTGAACTCTATCAAGGCAGGCCAAGTCCTTTCTAGCAGCTTCTGCCCAAATGTGGCAACAGTATTCCATCCTTGGACGTACCTGGCTCTTATATAGATAGAAAATAGCATCAGCAGTGAGATATCTACCGGATCGATAGAAAGATCCCACCATTTTTCCAGCGGCCTTGGCAACAGATTTGATGTACGTGTTCCATTTAAGATCAGGAGTAATGGTCAAAGCCAAGAAGCTTGTCAAAACTTGAGGCCTCCTGAAGACGAGAGCCATTCATTTCAATTGATGCCAAATGTGGATCAGAATGTTGATGATGTAAAGAGAGAAGCTTGGTTTTAGATGCATTAAAAGTAACCAGCCACTCCTTACCCCATAGTACTACGTGCTCAAGATCAGAGGAGAGAGAATTGGAGAGAACTTGGTCGTTTACTGTCATAGATGTCTACAAATGATGTAAGGATGTGATTTGGAAGATCATTAATGTAGATCAGGGAAAGAGTTTGGCCCAGGATGGACCCCTGAGGGGCACCGGCATTAATACTGTGAGCTTCTGATTTTTGCCCCTCAACTACTACTCTTATGAACCTATCAGAAAGAAATGATTTAATAATTGAGAAGACATTTCCAGCAATACCATTGTTAGAGATCTTATAAAGTAAACCTTTATGCCATACCCTATCAAAGGCCTTAGATATGTCAAGAACAATTGCCCTAGAAAGGTTGCCTCCGTACAGAGATTTGCTAATCCTATGAGATATAACTGTAAGCACATCTGCTGTAGATCTAGCAGAACGGAAACCATATTGAGTGTCACTAAGAAGGTTATTTTTGTTGAGATGGTTGATTACTTCTGTATTTAACACAGATTTCAGCAACTTACTCATGACGCACAGGAGACTTATTGGCCTGTACTGAGAGGAGGATGAGCGATCACCTGAATTCTTAAATACAGGGCATACTGATAAAATTTTCCAGGGAGATGGGAAACTATTCTCCTTAAGACAACGTTTAAACAGTTTTGTAAGTATGGGCGGTAGTTCAGGTTGAAGTTTTTTGAGTACTATAATTAGAATACCGTCAGGGCCAGTTGCTTTTCTGGAATCAAGATTTTTGATTAGCTTGGCAACATCACGTACCGATATAGGTATATCACATAGCGTGTTTTCTGATACAGGAGGAAATATTGGGGGTTGGCGGCCTTGATCGCAAAGGGTAGAATTAGCTGCAAAGTTCTTGACAAAGAGTTTGGCTTTGTCTGATGCTGACGAGATTACCTCAGGTCAATTGATAATAGTTGGGATGGAGCACGCGCTTCTATTCAGGATTCTGTTTGCTATTTGCCAAAACTGGTGGGAACCAAGCCGCTGTTCAGCTACTTTGGACTTAATAGATTGAGCATACAACTCTCTTGCATTCTTTATTACTTTCTTACAATGGTTGCTGGCAGTCCTGAAAGCGGCTTTAGTTTTCATACATCTATTACGTTGGAAACAGTGGAAAAAGTGATTTCTGTGCGCAATTGCAGCAGCACATTCTGGAGAAAACCATGGCTGGCTGTTAGGTTTTTGCTGAAACTTTTTCGAGAGTATGAAACGGTCAATACCTACAACTAACCATTCCGTCAGGTCTAATACTATAGAGGACACATCCTATTAAAACATGGAATGCAGAGGTAGATCAGATATAAATGTACGGAAGCTATCCCAGTCAGCCTTAGTGTATCGATATACTGTACGATGGAGAGGTACGTCTGGGGACTTATTACATTTCATTTTTATCTTAATTGATACAACAGAGTGGTCGGAAGATCCAAGAGGCGACAGAACAGAAACTGAACATAGTTCAGGGCAAGTTGTGAGAAAAAGGTCTAGTAGGCTCGCATACTGGCCGTCATTGTCGGGCACACGGGTGGGTTCCTGAACAATCTGAGTGAGGTCATAGGCAATGGAGAAATCATGACAGAACCTCCCCTCATCATCGGTCTTGTTAGAGTGGGTCAACCATTCGACGTTGTGAACATTGAAGTCACCACATACGTGAATGTTAGCTGAAGGATAAGCAGATAGGACTTGGTCAATTTTCTCAGATATGCTTTGAAAGATAGTAACTCCGCTGTTATGGGGAAAGCAATACAACTTTTTTCCAACGCAACAATTGTGAATAGCATAGATGTGTTCACGTACCTACCGGAAGAGGATAAAACTTTTGAGGCATACTTTAAGAGGTATAAAGATATTTTCGAAACAGATTGCGAAAGCTGGTCAAACGCAAAGAAAGTAAGTGTATTACTTCGAAAGCTTGGTACCAGTGAACATTGCGAATTTGTTGATTTCATATTGCCAAGGAGAACGAATCAGTTAGACTTCGCTGAGACCGTAAAACTTCTTAAGGAGTTATTCGGACCGAACATGTCTCTTTTTCACAAGAGATGATCGTGCATGAACCTTAAGAAAACGGAGTAGCAGGACTACCTGACATGTGCATCAGTAGTGAATAAATACTGCGATAATTTTAAATTATCGGAACTTACGGTGGACGACTTCAAATGTTTAATTTTTGCACAGGGGCTAGTTTCTACAAAAAATTCAGAGATCCGAAAACGTGTTCTCTCAAAATTAGGGACAGAACAAGGTCTGACACTGCAAAAGTTAGCAGAAGATTGTCAAAGGGCAGTATCACTAAAAAAAGACTCCAGAGATATAGAAGAAGCACGAGTGTCGTACATAAGGAAGATTAAAAAATCTGGCAGAAATGCAGGGCAAAGAAAGTGGGAGACTCGTCACAATCCAAAAGATTACGCGAGTTATAAATGCTCAAACTCTAATTACAGAAAACGAAATTACGATTCAAGCAATAATTGCGGAAGATGTGATGAAAAACATTGGGGAAAGGATTGTCCTTACAAAAATATCAGATGCTTCAATTGCGACAAAGTCGGACATAAGAGTATTTGTTGCAGAACAAAATATAGAGTACACCAAATGAGAAGAAACGACAAAGAGAAAGACAATTTACGAAAATATGTGTTGGTTAATATTTTCGGCAAACAAATAAAATTTCAACTTGATTCTGGAGCAGATTTGTCGGTAATAAACGTTAGCACTTGGAAAAAACTGGATAAACCTACTCTGAAAAAGTCAAGTAAGGGTGCTAGAACGGTGACAGGAGACGAAATCAAATTCGGAGGAGAAGTCGGCCTGCCCATTAATTTAAATGGCACAACGAAGAAATGTAAAATGTTCGTAATTAAAGAAACCGAGAATTTATTGGGAACAGATTTTATTGAAAAATTCAACCTTTGGGATAAACCGATGAACGCTTTTTGTAAAAAAAAGTACCAGCTGCACTACAACGTCAGAAAATATTAAAAATGAACTAAAGAACGAATTTCCAGAAATATTTACTATGGGACTGGGAAGATGTAATAAATTTAAAGCTTCGTTCGAGCTAAAAATGAATGCAACACCAGTATTTAAGAAAAAACGGACCGTGCCGTTCGCCGGATTAGACAAAATAGATAGCGAATTAGACAGACTTGAAAGAACGGGCATTTTATCGAAAATCGAAACTAGCGTTTGGGCAGCGCCTAAGGTGTACGTAAAGAAGAAATCGGAACAAAATCGAGTCTGTGGAGATTTTTCAACCGGGTTAAATAATACGCTACAAGATCACCATTACCCTTTACCAAGCCCGGAAGAGATTTTTGCCAAATTAAATGGTGGGAAAATTTTTTCAAAAGTAGATTTGTCCGACGCCTATTTGCAAATTCCGATAGAAGAAAAATGCTCAAAGATTTTATGCATTAATACACACAAAGGGTTATTCAAGTATAACCGATTACCGTTCGGGATAAAAGTCGCGCCGGCGATATTCCAGCAAGCGATAGAAACAATGTTGAACGGTTTAGATTGTGCTTGTGCATACCTGGATGACATAATCATAAGGAGCGCGTCCATAAGTGAATATATAGAGCATTTAAAACAAGTTTTCACAAGAATAAGCGAGTACGCATTCAAAGTGAAAGAAAGCAAATGTGAGTTTTGTCTAGACGAAATCAAGTATTTAGGACAAATAATAAGTAAAGATAGTCGACGCCCTGATCCAGAAAAAGCGATAGCAATTAGGAACATGCCAGCACCACATAACGTGACGATTTACAGAGCTTCTTAGGCCTCGCGAACTACTACCAAGTATTTATCAAAGGCATACACGACCTAAGAGCGCCGCTGAACGATTTATTAAAGAAAGAAACACCATGGATATGGACAAAAGAATGTCAAGACTCATTTGAGGGAATTAAAAAGACTTTGACGTCAGATTTATCCTTAACTTATTACGACCCAAAATTACAAATAATTGTTGCGAGTGATGCGAGCTCGTATGGTATAGGAGCATGTATACAGCATATCATGCCAGATGGAACGAAGAAACCTATAGCGCACGCTTCAAGGACCCTAATTCCGTCAGAGAAGGCTTACCCGCAAATAGAAAAGGAAGCATAAGGCATTATTTTCGCTGTGACGAAATTCCACCGTTATCTGTACGGAAGACATTTTATACTGGAAACAGACCACAAGCCCCTAGTGACTATTTTCGGCTCAAAAAAGGGCTTACCAGTATATACGGCAAATCGGTTACTCCGTTGGGGTACGATCGTGCTAAATTATGATTTTCAAATAAAACATCTACGTTCGGGAAAAATAGGTCATACAGATGGATTATCAAGGCTTATACCGAAAAGGGATGAAACCTTTGAAGAGTCAGTAATTGCAGCTATACGTTCCAATTATGAGGAAGAAAACATGGTGGCGAATATAATAAGAGAATTACCAGTCACGCTTACCGATATAAAAAGGGAGGCTGAAAATGACGACGTCATCAAAGACATAAAGAAAAAATTAAAGGAAAATGACGGAAAAACGCAAAGTATATTTTCCTTATGCAATGAGGTATTATTATATAGTGAAAGAGTGGTTGTACCGAAAACCTTGCAGAAAAAAAAATCTTACGTGATTTTCATACAGGACACCCGGGTATAAATAGGATGAAGACACTTATGAGGAGTTATGTTTACTGACGTAATATGGATATGGATATTGCATTAACAGTAAACAAATGTAAAGGTTGTGCGTTAGCCGCTAAGGCACCACCGATAGTTCAGAAAACTTGGAAAAAAAAACTGACCATCCATGGGAACGCATTCATCTAGACTTTGCTGGACCGATCGAGGGACAATACTACCTAATCATAGTAGATAGTTTTTCCAGATGGCCGGAAGTAAAGCAGGTAAAAAACCCAACGACAGATAACAAAATAAGTTTTCTGCATGAAATATTTGCACGTTTTGGGGTACCAGACATTGTAGTCACAGATAACGGAACACAATTTACTTCAAGTGTTTTCAAGGATTTTTGTGAATCGTTTCAGGTAAACCATATAACTACACCACCGTCCCATCTTAGATCAAATGGATTAGCGGAAAGGTACGTAGATACGATAAAGCGTGCCCTTAGAAAATCGATAGAGACACCGACGGATAAAGCATTACAACAGTTCCTGAAAATATACAGGATAACTGAGAACCCAAATACACCGTCGAAATTATCGCCAGCAGAATTAATGTTTGCGAGAAAAATAAAATCACCATTTGATAAATTAATACTAAAGCAAGCAGTCGTATATAAAACTACACACACACACACACATCACGTAAAAGGTTTAAACCTGGTGATCAGGTATATTTAAATGTTTTAAAAATAATATGTCATATGGGGAGTCAGGTACGGTAGATAAACGTATCGACGACTTGGTCTACATGATAAAAGATCCAAAAGGGATACACAAAAGACACCAAAATCAATTGAGAAAACGTAATAGGATGGACAACAAACATGACAAACCTGAGGAACAGGTAGATCCAATTGATATAGTGTACGAAACGTTTTATATTGAACCACCACAGACCATGTCCGAACCGAGGAGATCGGGAAGGAAAAGAAAGGCTATAAACCCAATGATAATGAACCCCAGAAGATATTGAAATCTACACTTCAAATCTTGGGAGGGGGGAGTTGTGGAGACGCCCAATAATTAGCATACGTGGGTGAAAAGATATAGGTAAAAGTATCAAGTCAGTAAGACCGGGGAGCTGTGTTCGAACGCCGGATAGACAAGACACATGTGCCGGTTGCTCCATGAAAGACTTTAACACGCCCTCTGCCGGACAATCTTCCAACTGCAGTACAACTGCACCTTTGTAAATATGTATTATCTTTTCGTCTTAATATATTTGTTTTACCTTTACTTTCTGCGTTCGTGTTGTTATTGACACAGACACAATAATAATAATAATAATAATAATAATAATAATAATAATAATAATAATAATAATAATAATAATAATAATTTCGTTTATCAACGTCTCTTTCGAAAGGGATGGGATTCATTTCCAGAGGATTTCCCTTAATCCCAGCTTCAAACCAGGAGCTTCAAAGATCAAGGGTTTTCCTAAGGATGTTGGTGGTACCTATAATTGCAGAGGTTTGAAGGCCGCGTAAAACATTGGGGATTTGTAGTTTTTTCAACTGTCCTTCCAGACGACTTGATACTACTCCTAGTGTACCAACTACGACCGGGATTATTTGTGTTTAAGCCCCGTGTATACGCTTTATCTCCAAGGCCAATGGAGCATAATTGCTCCACTTCTCATTCCCCTTTTCTCTCACATTCCTGTCCTAGGGTACTGAAAAGTCTACAATCTGCCAGTATTTTGATATCTTGTCAAGGACAACCAAATCCGGACGATTATGTTCCAATTGCTAGGTCGTTATGACACTTTTGTCCCACCATACCTCTACCTTGCCATCCTCACTTGTTCTCACTTCATCAGGCACCTCCTCAAACAATTTCCAGCACACTTAACCCCAACCCACTTACACACCTCCCAATATATCCAGAGTCCCATCCAATCGTGTTTTTGCGGTACTCTCTCTGGACCAGTCAACTACACCCTGCTTCAAGGTGCGTAATTGACTCTGATATCTTACCACAAATCCGGTATTCTGCAGCAACTTCCTCTCCTAGAACCACTTTTTTTAACAATCGTGTTTCTAATGCCAGTCCTTGTGCTGCACAAACGAAAGTTTCAGTAGTCTTAGCCGTTTCGTTTATCAACGTCTCTCTGGAAAGGGATGGGATTTATTTCCAGAGGATTTCCCTCAATCCCGGCTTCAAACCAGGAGTTTCAAAGATCAAGAGTGTTCCAAAGATTTTGGTGGTACCTACAATTGTCCTTCCAAACGACTTGATACTACTCCTAGTGTACCAACTACGATCGGGATTATTTGTTTTAACGCCGTGTATACGCCTTATCTCCAAGGCCAATGGAGCATAATTGCTCCACTTCTCATTCCCCTTCTCTCTCACATTCCTGTCCTAGGGCACTGAAATGTCTACAATCTGCCAGTTTTTTGAGACCTTATCAAAGACGACTAAATCTGGACCATCAGCTCTAAGCCATTGCCATAATCTTTCATCAGGCACTTCTGCTATATCCTGGAGGAACCTTCCGTGCATTTCCTTCCTAGCCAGTTTCTCCGCCCTTTCTCTATCCATACGTTTCACATAATTAGCCTTGGTCTCACATACCTCCACTGCATCCACTCCTCACTTCTAACCACATGCTCCTTCAACGATATCTCTTCGGTTCTAACACAATCTTTTACACTTTTCTCCACCGTATTTCCCCTTTTGATACAGCCTTGCTACGCTACTTCGAATGTGAAATATACCAAACATTGCTAAAACTTTTCTTGTTTTTATATCCATGGCATGCAACATACCATTCTAAATTTCCCGCACTGTATCTCAAAACACTGACTTCCCATGAATTCACTGCTTTCATTAGGTTTCCTCCATACAGTTTCGACTTTGCAATTAGTTTCACTCTTCTAAGATACTCTTTCCTGATTTGATCGTTCATTTCGGGCACCCCTTCCGTTCGTCAGGTAACACACCATTACTCTCAAGATGTTCATAATTTTTTTTTCTGCAAAGATTCCAGTTAACAGTTTCCACATTAGTGGTAAACATGTAATTGGTCTATAATTATTGGCATTGTTCCCTTTGCAGGATCTTTCCTAATCAGTGTTGTTCTTTCCTTGGCAAGCCAATCAGGGACATCTCTCTACGACCCTTCGCAGGGCAACAACTATAGGTGGATAAAGGCATTAAAACTGTTTAAACCAGAAGCCCATCACTCCATCTGGACCAGGTGCCTTTTCCAGTTTGTCATCCTTTGTATGCCAACCTTCACGTCATCAATGGTTATCTCAACGTTCTTCATCTGCTGCATTCCTGATAGCCTTTGTTTGACCTCTCCCAACCAGCTAATTCTTTATACAGCTGGGACGGGTTATTCCGGAAAGGGTTGTTCTGCCGAAACGCAACACTTTTTCCAACAAAGTTCCGAATTTTCATACCACCAGTGTGAATCTTCTCTTTCAACATTGTTAGAACGGCCATGATTCCCTTTGCCAGCAATGTATACTTCGTTTCAAGCTTGTTCTTCGCTTTCTCTCCTAGTTTAACTCATTTTCTTATTTCTTCGATTCTACCAATGTATTTCCGCCACTGTTTAATACTTTCTTCAAGACGCCTCTGCCGGTACTGCCTTCTATCCTTCATTTCTCTCTTTTTCTTCTGTATTAAGCCAAGACAATTCGCAACAACTAATGACGCCGCATACAGAAGCCTGTTAAGTTCCGTAATCGATATGTTCTCTCTCATGATGTTCTGAATTACTCCTTGAACTATTTTTACTATAATAATAATTCTGATTTCGCTTATGAACGTCTCTTTCGAAAGGGATGGGATTCATTTCCAGAGAATTTCCCTTAATCCCGGCTTCAAACAAGGAGCTTCAAAGATCAAGAGTTTTCCTAAGAATGTTGGTGGTACCTATAATTGCAGAGGTTTGAAGGCCGCCTAAAACATCGGGGATTTGTAGTTTTTTTAACGGTCCATCCAGACGACGATACTGCTCCTAGTGTACCAACTTCTGCTATATAATAATAATAATAATAATAATAATAATAATAATAATAATAATAATAATAAAAGTGATTTTGTAAATTCTTTAATTAACATCCTCAACTAAAATATTCACAAAAAGGAGATTCTACCTTTTTTACTGAGTACGTGTGATTACCTTGAAAACTTGACGAAAAGAAAAAAAAAGGAATTTTTTGGAGAACATAGAGTGGAAATATGTTTTGTATATAAATTCAACGTAAAATGATCATTATTTCCGGGCTAACATTTTAGGGATGTTTATTGCTTCGTTTTTGGGTTGGTTTACAATAGACAGAGATAAGAAAAGGTGATTAAAATATATAAATAACGAAATGTTACCAAAGGCAAGATAATTTACTCTTCTACCTAACTGAATAAGCTGTTTGGTATTTTACTTACTTTAAAATGTCGGTTCGAAAAACTATGTGAAACAAGGAAAATGGCTGAGATTGTACTCTTGCATGTTTGAGGTTTCGATAATGGCTTAATAATAAAAATAAAACAAAATACTGTTCTAAAATCTTCCCGTGACATGCAAAGATACATTAAAATATACGTTCAACAATGAAAGAATCTTTAATAAAATTAAATTTAATTCGTAAACACATTTCAGATGTTCTTAAAATAGTTTGGAAAATACATCTACATTTAAATGCTAGTAACATTTTACCATATAATTTGCAAGATGGAAGTATTTCACTCTTTAAAAAAAGTCCGGAGTTACAGAGATATTCGTTGCTCATTCCACCTCATTATTCAACTTCATATCCTAGTAATGTAATACAGTTTCAGAGTTACAGATGCGTGTATTTTTTTCTCCTGGTTTAGAAAGCCGCCTGGCGTTATTCAGTCGTAAAATACACTTAAATATATTTGAGTTCATGCAGATTTCATATTATTATTATTATTATTATTATTATTATAAAATCAATTATTTATAAATTATTATATTGTATCCAATATATATTTATTTCAAAAGTTTTAAAATATATATAACTCGGGTATCATCAACTAGAATCGAAACCACAATATAAAACTCTCTGGTCTAATTTGTAGCCGTCCATAAGTATATGAATGGTTTAAAAAAGAACTTGTTTAATCTGTAAATTTATATTTGCGCATCTGTTAAAGAGCATTTTAAGTCGACTTACGCCTGCTAAGTTCTATTTTTGTTCAATTTTGACCACTTAGCAGAAAACTCAATCGAATTTGTCCCAAATCTCTTATATATAAAGCTTATAGTCTAAAAATTGACAAAGGATATTGTTAGGGATTGTTACTTACACAAGCAGACAAGCTCATCTTTATATATAGATATATCCTTTAGCAGCATGTACATGAGTGGAGCATATCACGATATATTTATCGTATGTAACATTAAAGAAATATTATATATATATATATATATATATATATATATATATATATATATATATATATATATATATATATATATATATACTAGTAAAAGTACCCATCGTTGACTGGGTTCAAAAACAGCCTACAGAAAATGGACTCTGATTTATGAAAGTATGATAGGTTATAAAAAGGAAGAGTTGTAAAGAGATAGCTTCGAATTTTGGGGGTATCAAACCCAAAGCAAACTATAATGAAAGTAAAAATAAAATAGATAAACCTCATAATTTATTATAGCATACCTGTTCACACTGAAACACTTATCACAATATTCTGTGGATTTATTAAAAAAACCTTGTTAAACTTTGTGACATATTTCCATTCTATAGTCAACAAGGACTCCAGGACCGAAGCCCTCTGTGCTGTGTCAGAAGCTGCAAAGGATGCAATTCCAGGCCAGCAGCTGGGGGACACGGAACATCCTTCGCTTAACAAACTTTTTAACAAATGTGAGGGAAGAAACACCCACCCTTCTTTCTACAGGGCATTAAAGTTAACTTTCCCCTTTGACGTGGGAGGCGTGACGAAAGACGGACATCCCTCAACGGAACTCCCCCCGAGGATTTCAGGCGCGCGTGCTGAGAGATCTGGTGTCCCTCAAATTAGATATTGCCGCTATACAGGAGTCCCACTTTATTTGTGACTGGGATTGTCAGGTGCTGGTGAGCGACTACAAAGTTTACTTAGCATTACTTACAGTCGTGGAATCTCCTTGCTAGTAAATCGCACCCTGTCAGCGTCGGTGAATGTTGTTCACGCGACGAGGACGGGCGGGCGATTGTTGCCATTAATAGCAGTGTGTTTTGGATAGTCGCTGTTTATGCACCTAATTCCGCTGTGGAAAGGGCTTCCTTCTTTCGACGGGTGGAGAGTTTTCTAGATGATCTGGAGAGGGTAGTTTTAATGGGTGATGGGAATGCCATCCTTGATTCCAAGATAGATGAGGTCAGGGAGACTAGCGGGTTGGGGTGATGTGACAGCAGTCTGTCTGACCTGATGGCTTCATGCAACCTGGTTGACAGAGTTCGCCTGGATCACCCAGGGTGGGAGATGTGGACGTGGCATGACAGTGTGCCTTCTCATCCGAGTACTTACTTGGATCTCATGTTAGTTAGAAGAGGCGATGTAGACTTCCTATCTTGCCCCACGTTCCACATTTCACTTTCACCTAACAACTTAATAAACAAAAATAGATAGTACTTATGCATAGAAAATACCGCGCTGAAATAATGTTATTTTGAAAGACATTCTTAACATGGGAACGGTATTTTGTAACTATTCTGTCCTTTCACCCAACAATTTAATAAACAAAACATGGTACTTATGCAGAGAAGCTACCCTGCTGAAATAATGACGTTATTATTTAGAAAGCCACACTTAACATGGGAATAGGGGTGTTTTGTAACTATTCTGGACTTTCATCTAACAATTTAATAAACAAAAGCTAAACTTAAGCAGACAAGTAACAGTACTAAGCATTAACATTATTATTTAGAAAGTCATACTTAACATGGAGAGGGAGGATGTTTTCTAACTATTCTGTACTTTCGGTGCTAATGCAGAGAGTGATCCGCCCTATTTTTTAAATCGTATTTCCACGTTTAATTGAAGTCCTATTATATGTTCTTTTTTTATTCAATTGTAAGGTCAAAGTACAGAATAGGTACAAAAAACCCTCCCCTTACCATGAATTACGAATATGTCAGCCTATGTCACGATAACATATAATCAGTAGGTGTCTGACACTGTTTTGTATAGTTTTTAACTGATTTTCCCAAACTTAACGTATTCAACAGGGTCCGCGACCATTCGTCTTTTTCAAATACATCGATAAACACTGGGTTTTTCGGGCCGATTAAACATTTTACATTAAATAAAAACATTAAAAGTATTCAGTTAGGTAGAAACGTAATTTACCTTACCTTTGCTTTAATTTATTCGATTTTGGACAACTTTTTCGAATCTGTGTATAGTACCCCCTCACCCAAATATTAATTAAAAACTCACATTTTTTAATACAATAAAAAAAGAAAACTATTTAGCGTTTCAATGGTTTAACAACTTTCGGTTTAATCCACTGAATGTTGGTTGAGCCCAAGCCATGATTGACGGTAACTCCCGAGGATCCGGATCCAATTCTGCAAGAGTACCATTTTTTTTCATTTTCGCCTTTTTTTACTATTATGAGTGGATTGCTGTACTAAGAATATAAGAAACATGCATTTTCTCTTTTTATTAGAATTTTCCATTACACCAAATTGAGCCACAGCAATGCGTGGCAGGGTACAGCTAATATATATATATATATATATATATATATATATATATATATATATATATATATATATATATATATATATATATATATATATATTTAAAATTCTATTTAATACATATATTTTTAAAATTCTGTTTTATATATAACTGTGTCTACAGATTAAATACAAAAGAGGTACTGTCAAATATTTGTGTAAAATTCATAGAAATGTCTTATCCAATAAAATAATTTGTATTATCATGTATAGCAAATGAGTATGCAAACAATTAAGTCCCAATTTTAAATTTACGATTGATATTTAGTACTTCTTTAGTTGCAGTGCCAAGAGATTAATTGCAATAACCAAAATTTCGTATTATGGCCTTTAAAAAAAGAACTAACAACGAATGAAAAGATTTATATAATAAAGAAATTAGCACAGAGACGTCTTCGCCTCGAATTTCTAAGGATGTGAAAAGAGACAATATATCTAAATTGGAATTCAACGAAAAAATGAAAATCACAGGCAAAATTAATGATTTTAACAAAGCGATATCTAACATAAATCCGATGAGAATAATTAGTTCAGCTCCTGTTGTCTCAACAAGGTGCAAGCATTGAGTTTGCGTAAAAAATGAAAGAAACGTATTTTAACAAAAACACGAGGAAAGAAGATTGCAGTGCTTTGGCCCAGCTCTGCAATCTATTATCTACTATCAGAGCCTCATTTAGAGTCCAAAACACTTAGGCACAAACCACTAGGGGGAAGTGGGAGCCGTGGGTCATCTAACTGCATTGCGAGTCACAAACTTTATTTGTTGAACCTAAAGTAATCACTATCACCATAATACCTCATGGCGTTTCTCTACTATATTTTAATATCCACAACCTATGAGTCGGATTTATGTTCAGCAAAAATAAAAATTGTATTTACAAGCTTAACGAAAATTTTCCCCCAAAATCAAAAACTAAGAGAATAAAAAAGGATGAGATGATGGGAGGACAAGCTAAAATAGATCCAAAAAGAAAGAAAATGAAAACTAAATAAAATGCCTATGGAAGCGGGCTAGTAAGGTCCTCCCAACTTTATTCTAAGTATGGAACGCCCACTGTTTTTCGACTAAAAGTTGAAAACAAGTAGGTATTTCCCTAGTGTTGAGTGAGGGACCTAAGGGCAATATTGCACAAAAATAAATTAAATTGTTTAAATTAAATAGGGATGAGAACATGGGGGGAGGACGGCGTCTTCCAAGATAAATGGACGTATAAGGATGAACCGGGAATCTTTGAGTGCCGATGAAAAAATAAAGGTAGGGACAGGGTCAACTTTCATACTTACCTTAATTTAGCACCTAATAAAGGTTCTCCACTAAAAATTGTCACATCCTTATTAGCCTAACTAAAGAAGTTCCGCAAAACTTTGTACCGCCTGACCAATACGCTAAGGCGGGAAAACAAACTCAAACCCAGCGCCTCGTCGGATGAATAAGCTAGTATTGTGTACCCATCTCCTATCCAAGTCCATGTAATATAATCTTTTCCAATCGCATCTGATCTTTACTTTAAGCTAATGCTTAAAGTAAGCGGCCTAATCCCGATCCGAAACTGATCCAACCCCATGACCTATGTATTGACACGTAACCCATACATAAAAACTGATTTTACTAAAGTGATTTCTACAGATAAACCAAAGATCACCCTCGATGGGCCTGATAGATGAACTTGAATATGGGTTTGCAAGCAACATAATTTGAGACTAACAACGAAGCGGTGGGATAATGATATGGGCTTGGATTATTAGTAATGATTAAGTGAGTGCATTTAACGTGAAAGATGGGATTAAAATGAATCCCAAAACTTATTATAATTTTCTACAGCAATATTTATTTGAATGACTTGATAATCAGTCTATAGTCAAGCGTATACCTATGATCTTTACGCAAGACAACGCACCAGGTCATGGATCAACGTTTACTAAATTCTAGTTAAAATAAAAGGGGTTTGTTGAAGATTTTCTTATGGACTGGCCTTTAAATTGCCGCGACTTGAATCCCATTGTGACTTATGGAGCATCCTCAAGAGAGATGTTTATTCTAATGGAAGATAATCCAACAGAAATTGGAACCTTTGCGAAGCAGTTAAAGAAACAACTTACCAGCCGCTATAATTGCAATTCTAATATCAGATATTGACAAGAGGCTGTTGAGAACTATTGAACAGAAATAATTTGTGCAATAAATTTTAAGGGTTCTTCTTACCTTTTTCTTGTTTATGTATCTCTCTGTTTTTCAAATAAATGTTTTTAATGTTCTTCCTTTACGGAATTGAAAAATCTATATTTCTTTTCATATATTTTTACATAAGTTTTACAAAATATAATAATTTAAAAGTAGCAAAATAAATATCTGTAAATAAACTACTTACAGGCAGTTTTTCTGTTTGGTTAACTTAGTACAATTATTTCCCGTAAAAAAACATTGTTATTCTATAGCTATACATTAAGTTAATAATATTGAGAAGAATTCAAACAACATTACAATAAGACTTTTAACATTAAAGATGCAACATTTTCTACCAAATAATTATATGCATATAATCTCTGGACGCAGTTTATATATAGATAATGCTTATAGTTTCAACATATCTTAACAGCCCCATGATGCCAAATTCCTACGAAGGATTACATCACATTCTCTTCCAATTTGTACTTATTTAAAAGTCGCTTAATTTCACGTTGCATTGTTCAAAATTCTGCGGTTATATTTCTTTTCGTTTTCTGTGAGATTTGCACAGAAAAAAAATGAATATTTATATCATTGCCTGGCAATCGAGAGTTTATTCGCATTTCATTCTGTAAAAAAATATACTGATTTTTTTTCTTTCTTGTAACTCTCACGGGTAAAGTTGACAGACCGAATTCACAAGCTATTAAGATTGTTTAGGAAGTTGACATCAGCGGGTTTCTAATACCAAACGTTGACGACAAAAAATCCATTTCACAAGTTGTAATCAAAGGAAAACGGAAATAAATATGATATCTTTATAAACAATGCGACATGATTATGGCTTATTTTTGAAGAGTTTATTAGAGAAATAATAAGACTGACACAGGGGATAAGCATGGCAGATTAGCCGGTAATTTATCTACACAAAATCGCATAATTTTCAAACAAGAAAATCTGAAATCCCTTTTTAAATTTGCATATTAAATATTCAATTGACATTGCTTACTTATGATGCGTGTGTTATATGTTCGTTATGTAATGGCACTTTTGGGTCATCGCATTAAAACATGCATTGAAATCACAACCAATAAATTATTTATGGCTTACCCTTTTCATTCTTCTTCTTTCCCTTCTTTCTTTCTTTTTTCTTTTCTTCTTTCTTCCTTGCGTCTTTTCTTTTTCTTCCTTATCTCTTAACCTTTTCACTGAGGTGTGTAGAGATGATGGTAGTGGGGTCGAGATATACAAGAGGGCAACAAAAGTCGTATATTTTCTGACCACATAAAAAAATCTAGTTTAATCAGAAGCATTTTTATAACTGAATAATCCGATTGAATGTGAAAGCTATTTTAGCATCAATATGTCCAATCCACATTCTTTTACTGTTTGAACCTTTTTTTACAAAGGAATCACCACCTATCAAGGCTCAGAGGCCACTCGATGATAAGGGTTAAAGAGTGCACAGCGGTCAAAGGGACAATATCATAGCAATCGTTAGTAGTGGAAATTTGGTAAATTGAATTACTTAAGGGGAACGACTCATCAAGAAATTGTTTATGTTGGACGTGAAGAAAGCAGAAAAAATGGAAGAGAGGTCCACAGGTGTGCAGTTCTAAGAAAGAAGCGTTGTTCATGGAATGCACTGTTAAAGAGTGGGGGAATCATTGATAGTGTTTTCAGCTAGAGTGTTTCTCGTAAATGTTTGGCGAGGGAACCATAGATTAAAGCTAAGACGAGCACTTGCCATGAAAATAACGATAAAGTAGAGACAGGCTCGCAAAGATGTTTGCAGGGAAGAGAAAAGGGCATCACTCACTAGGATAGGAAGTCTATTCTGAACTCTGTCAAGGCAGGATAAGATCTACCTAGCAACTTATGCCCAGATGTGACAGGAATATTCCATCTTTTGATGTACCTGGCTCTTGTATAGTAGAGAATTGCATCAGCAGTGAGATATCTATTGGATCGATAAAAAAGATCACACTATTTTTCCAGCGACCTTAGCAATGGATTTGATGTACGTGTTCCATTTCTGATTAGGAGGAAAAGCCAAGCCCAGAAGCTTGTCAAAACATGGAGCCTCCCCAAAACGAGAGCCATTCATTTCAATTGATGCCAGATGCGGATCAGAGCGTTGATGATGTAAAGATAAAAGCTTGGTTTTAGATGCATTAAAAGTAACCAGACACTTTTCCCCCATTTTACCACATACTCAAAATCAGAGGAGAGGGAATCAGAGAGAACTTGGTCATTTACGGCTTTTGATGTGATTTCATGGATTGTAGTGTCGACAGCATAAATTTCTACGAGTGATCTAAGGATGTGATTTGGAAGATCTTTAATGTAGATCAGGAAGAGGGTTGGACCCAGGATGGACTCACTCAGGGATTCCAGCATTAATATTATGAGCTTCTGATTTCTGCCCATCAACCACTACTCTCATGGACCTATCAAAGAGAAATTATTTAATAATTGAAAAGACATTTCCAGCTATACACTAGCTGGAAATCTTGTGAAGTAGACCTTTATGCCATACCCTATCAAAGGCCTTTGATATGTCAAGAGCAATTGCCCTAGAAATTTTCACTAATCCTATGAGAAATAGTCGTAAGCATATCTGATGTAGATCTAGCAGAAAGGAAACCATATTGCGTGTCACTAAGAAGGTTATTTTTGCTGAGGTGGTTTACTACTTCTCTATTTTACACGGAGTAACTTACTCATGACGCATAGGAGACTTATTGGTCTGTACTGAGAGAGAGAGAGAGAGAGAGAGAGAGAGAGAGAGATGACCGATCAGCTAAATTCTTAAATATAGGGTATGCCGATGGGATTTTCCAGAGTGTGTGGAAGCAATTCTCCTTAAGACAACGCTTAAACAGTTTTGTAAGTATAGGAGCTAGTTCTGGTTGAAGCCTTTTCAGCACTATAAGTGGAATGCCGTCAAGGCCAGTTGTTTTTCTGGAATCAAGGTTTTTGATGAGCTTGGCAACATCGCGCACAGATATTTGTATGTCACATATCGTGTTTTTTGATACAGGAGGAAATTCGGGGAGGAGTGGCGGCCTTGATCGCATATGGTAAAATTAGCTCCAATGTTCTTAGCAAAGAGTTTGGCTTTGTCTGATGCTGATGAGATTACATCACGACCATTAATTACAGTTGGGATGGAGCACACGCTTCTGTTCAAGATCCTGTTTGCTATTTGCCAAAACTGGTGGGAACTAAGCCACTGCTCAGCTACTTTGGACGTGAGCATACAACTCTCTCGCGTTCTTTTACAGTGGTTGCTGGCAATCCTGTAAGCGGCTTTAGTCGCAGTACATCTGTTACGTTTGAAGCAATGAAAATAGTGATTTCTGTGCGCAATGGCAGCAGCACATTCCGGAGAGAAACATGGCCGGCCGTTAGGTTTTTGCTGGAATTTTTTCGAGGGTATCAAACGATTAACCATTCCGTAAGGTCTGATACTATAGAGTCCACATCCTTTTTAAACATGGAACGCAGAGGTAAATCTAATATAAATGAAGGGAAGCTATCCCAGTCAGCCATAGAGTATCGATATACTGTACGATGGAGAGGTACATCTAAAGACTTATTACATTTCGTTTTATTTTAACTGATACAACAGAGTGGTTGGAAGATCCCAGTGGAGACAGAATGGGAGATGAACATAGTTCAGGGCAAGTTGTGAGGAAAAAGTCAAGGAAACTTGCATGCTGAACGTCAGTATCGTGCACATAGGTGGATTCACGAACAATCTAAGTGAATTCATGAGCAATGGAGAAATCATGACAGGAACTGCTCTCGTCATCTCTTGTTTGAGTGGATTAACTATTCCATATTGTGAACATTGAAGTCTTCCCAGATGTGAATGTTAGCCGAAAGATGAGCATATAGGATGTGGTCAATTTTTTTTCAGATATGCTCTTAAAGATAGTTGTGGGGGGCGATAAAGGGCAAATATAAATGGGCTGCAATTTTTAAAATTGACACAATGCTTCTCCTTAAAGGGCGCTGGCTTCACGTACCTCTCTTACTGATCATGTGTCTGACATTTCTGCGGTGGGCAAAAATAAATACCAATTTGACAACTCCCGTGTGATTGACCTTGACCTTTGATTTAGAGCCGATTTAATTTTCGATAAATTTACTGACGAATGGGGAAGCGATTTAGACGCTCCGTTGTAAACAATAAAACGGTGTCAAACAAGTTATTATCGCAAAATCCGGTCTTGTCTAATTTTCTAAATCGTATTCTTTACTTTATTACGATTATTGTTCTCATCTTGGATGTTATATATATATATATATATATATATATATATATATATATATATATATATATATATATATATACATCTTTATATATAGATATATGCTTTAATTATTGTAGAAAAATAATTATTGACAGACACGTGTTTTGCCGTATATAAGGTTTGTCGGCGTGGCTGACAATACCCACGCTCGATTCGGAAACAACATAGCTTGTGGTATACGTTATGAAGGCCCGGCTGAAATTACGTGCAAGTCATGTTAGTTTTGCTGCTATTTTTCTAGCGATAGTTATATTTGGTATGAGTTACCACTGGGAGTTGTAGGAGATTAATTTCAAAACAAACCGGAAAAAATAGAAATACACTAAATAAAAGTAACAAAAACATACCTTATATTGACTGAATATAAATGTTTTCTTTTTCAATATTTGTTTATTTGTTTTTTTTGCAAATTATTTACCAACAATTTTTTAAAGAAAACATGAATGTTTTTTTTTACTGTACATTGTTAGTTTGTACAGTTTTTTTATTTTTTCAAGATTTTTATCATTATTTTTTGTACTCGACACATTTGTTTGTTTGTTTTATGAAAGCTAAAAAAATGTGTTTACAGAAATTGTAAATTGTAAGGTGAGCGAGCGAGAGAGAGAAGAAATAAATGTTTGCTTTTTTTGTATTCGAATCGAGAGAGAGAGAGAGAGAGGAGGGGGGAAGATGGCAGTGTCTGTAGGAAAATATAAAAAAAATGGATAATATCTAAACGGGTAATTTTGCAGAATTTAACCCGGATTCTTGAGATATCGATCTCAATCATGGATTAAGCGCGACCAACAATCATCAGAATAAGCCGACTAATTTAAAAACGAACAAATTGAAAAAAAAAATACCGTATGGTGACGGTTTTGTTTAATTTTTTCAATATTTGTTTTTTTTTTTAAATTATTTATCAACAAATCTATTTTTCAACAAAAGTTCAATGTTTTATTTTTAACTGTAAATTATTAGATGTAAGTACAGTAATTTATTCAAGAAAAGATGAATGATTTAATTTAAACTGTAAATGGTCTGATGTAAGTACAGTTTTTTCTTTTCCAACTTTTATCTTTAATTATTTTTTTCCTTTTTTTATTTGTGTGTCCTCCACAGAAGTTTTCTGTTGTTATTTTGAGGAAGGTAATTTTTTTTTTTTACAAAATCATAAATTGTTAGTGATTGAACAAGCGAGAAGAAGTAGAAATAAATGTTTGTTTTTGTCTTCGAAGCAAGAGAGAGAAAGAGAGGGCAATACTAAGGAGACATTATTTGTGAATAATATGTGATTTCGAATATTTGATGAGGGTTTCTTTTTATACGCATTTTCATACCAGGTGGCAACAATACAGAAAGATTTTACACATATAATAATAATAATAATAATAATAATAATAATAATAATAATAATAATAATAATAATAATAATAATAATAATAATAAATATATATACATACATATATATGCGTGTGTGTATGTATATATATGCATAAATATATATATATGTATACATACGTATACTTATATATATATATGTTTATATATATGTATATGTATATACATACGTACACATATATTTGCATACATTGCATATATATATATATGTGTATATATTTATATGCATATATATATGTATACATATATATGTACATGCATATATATTTGCGCATATATGTATTTATATATGTATATGTATATATATATATATATATATATATGTATATGTATCTATATATGTATATACAGGGTGACCCCCCCCAAAAAAAAAAAACAGGCCCCAGCCTTAATTAGGCCCCGTTTCTTAGTGTTTTGTCCGAATGAAATGAAACTTTGGTCATAACTAGTTTATTATATTTAAAACATCACATTAAAACACAAGGGTCTTTGGTCTTTTTTTTCTCCGTTCTACAGCATATGTTCTAGATAGCCTCCATTTTGCTTTTGTTTTTTTTTTGTGATCACCCTGTATATCAAAACATGTAAGTTTTAGGTTTAAATTTCTTTCAAAAAACATAATTTTCTAACTATTATTTTATTGTTTGAACAAGCAATATAATATTGAAAGTATTTTCCTTTATCCATTGATTTTCAATGTAGGCTCATCGCCTAAGAGAAAAGTCATTAGGAAAATATTTGTCCTGGATTGATACAATATTGCTAAGTGGCAATCTTCAATGAATCTGGAACATAAAAACAACATTTTTTTCTATTAAAAGACCAACATTCTAATTGGATACTTGAAGCCCATACCATTTTTATTTTCCTGATGTGTTTGTCTATGTCCCTTTAAAATCTTTTAATTTTTAATATATTTTCAATATATATGCTAAATATTTTCTGAAATTTTAATTTGCTTTATATAAAATATTAAGCAATTTTATTTTGCTAAGATTGTCTTACATAAAAATAGTACCTCCCAAAAATATTTTGTAAGATATATATATATATATATATGCATATATATATATATATATATATATATATATATATATGATGATTGCAACGTCTTGTCAGACGAGTGCCACTCCCTCAGACACTTAAAGTCCATGAGCCGGAAAATGACTTCCATCGCCACAGGACCATTTTTATAGACATATGCCTGAGGGAGTATCTATACACAGATGATGTTACAGAGTCTTAGCTTTGTACGAGAGCTAATCTCTCTCTCTCGGTTCAAGATGTTGAGATCCAGCAACAACCATGGCAAGATAGCCAGCAACAAGTTAAACTGCAGACCAGCTTAATGCGGGTACTGGTCTCCCGTTTTATGTTTTTATTTTAATCAGAGATTTAGTTCTCCTAGAAAGGTTGCCTTCACCACGGCTTATGGGAGTCCTCTCCACCCCAGCACACACATACATACACACAAACACACGGTGCTAGTTGGCCGTTGAACCCAAAAAAGGGTTCATTCGCCCTTTGGAAGGTCTTGTTTTTAATCCTTCAGGGAGACTAGCCACCCTCCTCACTAAACAAGTCTGGTGGGGGAACCAGTTTAGTCGCCGGTGACCCGACCATGAGGCAGGTAGTACTGGGTTACATGGTACCAGAAGCATATGACATGATCTGACATATATATATATATATATATATATATATATATATATATATATATATATATATATAAGATTTATATACATACAAGATTGATAAAACTGTGATCTAATTTACCTCGTTATATGGAGATATATATATATATATATATATATATATATATATATATATATATATATATAATATTTAGTAATGTGATTGATAATTTAAAAATCAAATTATAATTAAATTAAACATCCGTGTCAATCAAAAATATGCTAACGGAAATAAATTATTGCACGGGCGTTCTTCTTAAAATTTATCATTCCATGAGCTTAAAAGCTATAGCAAACATCTATATGAGTACTTTAACCATAGTTCCTGATTTTAAAAGGCGAAAAATTAAAAGGTAAATATTTGTACCTGTATTTTTATGTTATATATCTGTATATCTATGTATATATGTGTCTATTTTTTCATATATATGCATGTTTATATTTGTGTATGTATGTATGTATAATATAGTGCTTAAACCAATTTCTATTTTATTTCTATCTCTAACCCATATTAATTTTCTTATCAAGTTTAAATCCATACCTTTATTTTAATTTTTTTTCCAGATACATCTGCCTTACTTTAATGCTAGGTTTATTTATGGTATCTTTTACATTTAATAAAAACCCTTCACAATATTTGCTGACGAGGAAACCTTGTTTATTAACAAACTATATGTAATGCTTATTGTCCGTAACTTGATGTCTACCACAATAAAAACACTGTTTTCCGAAACGCTCGTACAAATAATTGATTTTGCTATTGTTCCTTCTTACGAAACGGATTTTTAATTTAATTATAATTTGATTTTTAAATTATCAATCACATTACTAAATATTAAATTAGCTCTAGGATATTTACCTATCGAGCTTATATATCTAAATTACAACGAGCACTTTTCTTTCCTGTATTTTAATTAAACTAGTAATTTCACTATTACATTAAACTACACTCTGCTCTTTAGACTATTGTTCTAATCTCCTATAAATATATATATATATGTTTATATATATCTATGCATATTTATGAATATTTATGTACATATATATCCATATGTATATATATGTATATATATGTATATATATGCATGTGTATATATATTTATATGTATATATATGTGCATATTGATGTGCATTTATATGTATATATGTACATATATATGTATGCACATATATGTACCACCGATCCTACTCGTTGAACATTGTGTCACTTTAAGACATGATAGAAACTCCTATCGCTCTTGAGATAGGTACACAACTGGTCAACGAGTGGATGGTCTGCATAACAAAACACGGTTTTCATCAAAATGAAATGGAATTATATCGTCTTTTCTAGAGCAACAATTTTATCGTTCCACCTAGTATATAAATGCATATATATATATATATATATATATATATATATATATATATATATATATATATATATATACAAACATTATTTTTATTTATATAGACAAGCATTACATACTCGCTGCACTAAACATGATAATGTTTCGGAGCCAATTAATTTATAAAAAAAACAACTGTTCCTTAAAAGGCGAGAGGAATGAATTTTATATCTGCTATTCAAAGCATCATGTTCTTAAATGAAGAAGTGAAATATATATTTTATATTTATATAAATAAATATTAAAACGCAAATTTGGAGTTGGAATACCAAGTGACATTTTAGATTTAAAAAAAAGGAATGCCAAAACTTGATATATATATAAGGAGAAAGAAAGAAAGAAAGAAAGAAAAGGAAAAAGGGAAAAGAGAAGAACCGAAAGGTGTAAGGCATACGTAAGGGGTCAGTCGAATAACATTAAATTTCAGTAAGAGAAAAGGAGGTGTTGATACAATATGGCAAGTTTATAAGCGTTTAAATAAAGACGTCAACAAAAGCAAAGGTGTTCAGAGGTAGAGGAATAGTAAGTTACAAGGTTTATTATAATTCTCACACATAAATATGTATATACATGTTACAAAACATGTCAGGACAATCGCACATATGTGGGCAGAGAAACATTAAATAATAAAAAATTAAAGAATTTATATATATATATATATATATATATATATATATATATATATATCATTGTTCCTGTCTGTCCGTTTGCTAGTTTGTTCGTTATGACATCATCGTATGTAGTATATATATATATATATATATATATATATATATATATATATATACATGTATATGCATATATTTATGAATATATTTATTCATAGCTATATTCATATATATATATACATACATATATATATATATGTGTGTGTGTGTGTATGAATATCTATACATATATGTGTTTGTATATATATATATATATATATATTATATATATACATATATATGTATGTATTTGTGTATATGTTCGTTAGTGTATATTTTATGTATGCATACATATGTATGTGTATGTATATGTATATCTTTATATTAGACCTAAAAAATCAAATTTCTGAAAGTATGCATGCCGATTTTTATTTGTCCTATATACTTTTTTGTTTATTCATAGATTTTCTATATTTTGCTTATATTTAAGTATATCAGACCTTTTATATTACAACCGTTGTATCCGTAATAATCAAGACATATACTTTTGAAAAGGTACATTAATAAACGTATGTTATAGAATGTAGACACACAGTTCTGTCGCCATAACTTTTACTCGTAACTGTATGTAATGTGTTTGGTTAAGTTTCTCCATTGCGGAAATAGGTAGATCAACTTACCCACTAAAAATTATCATAACACACACATACATGCATATATATATATATATATGAAGAAAGAGAGAGACAGACAGGCAGACAGGGACAGAGACAGAGAGAGACAGAGAGACAGAGAGAGAGACAGACAGACAGAGATAGAGAGAGTGGTAGATAGATAGATAATTATTAGGAAAAATGCTCAATATAGTCACATTTAAAACCAAGTAAATATAGCTTATAGAAATCAAGTTTTATTGTTTCGAACAGCTTTTTACCTCTTTTTTAAATGTATGCATATTCATGAAGAGCAATAATGTTGACAATTAAATCAATTTAAGATCCTTTGAGACTTTTTCTTTATCATTGAAATGTTAAACTTATGACAATCGTTATATTGTCGTTTGAATAAGTTCACGTATTGTCATGTTTGCAGGCGTTTTTTGAATTACAAGCAGAAATTTGTTTGTTTGTGTTAGCTTTATATTATGTTGAACAAAATTAATCATACTGGCTGTTGTGACCTGAGTCGTTGCTTGAGCAACGTCTTGTATGGTCATGTCAGACAATAAACGGTGCTCGTGTGATTAATGTCACTCTTCTGTCAGAGTTAATTTTGCGCTCTTTCAATCACATTTTACCATACATATCATCTTAACAATGAAATAAAAGCGGCGACATTCCTCTTCAGCTTTGGTTACTATACAAAAGAAGAAAACTGCAAAACTATCATTATTTTTTAAAATAGCTGTAGTGGCAATAATGGCTCATATATTTTGTAGAGAAAAGAATAGTTTTACCATTCATCTGTTTCACCTGAACGATTAAAATACAAATTTAAACCTAAGCGTTACTAACATTTAATCAACCCTAATCCGACAGACCAATAAATATTAGTTCTTAACGATTTTTTCTCGATGTTAACTAACCATTTACAAAAAATAATTAAAGCAAACCTTCACATTATTCATTGTAATATTACAACCAAACAAGTCGTTGTTGTGAAATTAAATGAATAAATGAATATCATAAACCAGACAACACAAAATCGAAGAGAGCGATTAACGCATCAATCATGCAAATCACAAAAAGTATATGCAGCAGTAGGTATGCATATAAATATCGTCGGGAGGCAGTTGACTTATACAAAAAAATATGGTGCTTTAATATCCTTACGGGAGATGTACAGTTTGTGTCGCTTGCGTGACACTGCTGTCCGAACTTTTCACTTTCTGGTTACCACTTCACGCGTCTTCTCTCCACTCCAAAACGAACTTCTGCAACTTTAGCTTTTCTCTCCCCGAATCCGACTTTTCTCTTCTACAAATACAACTTCTCTGCTCGCAATCTAACTTCAGAATGCCTTGCTTCCCCAAATCACTCCTCTTTTATCTCCAATCAGGAGCATCTCATTTGCATACCTCGTGGTCACCCTGTAGGCATATAAAGAGACAGGGCAGCCATTTTTGTTTCTTTCTTCTTCATTATGAACACGAGGTAAGCCACACAAAAACGCGGTCGGTCGTTCTTGTTTCTTTTTTATTCATTTACACCACAGTTTGATAGAGTTGGTCAAAAATATTTGACATGATGTTATATATTGGTTTCTCATCTGCTTCAATTTCCCTCCACTCTTTATCTCTGCCTAAACCTAAATGTCGATTCCATGTACAAAGCTTCTTTCTTAGAACTGCACACCTATGGAATTGTCTTCCGTTCTCCTGCTTTCCAGCTGACTACAATATGGTTGGCTTCAAGTCTAACATAAACAAGTTTTTGATGAGACGTTCCACTTAAGTTAACAAATTTACCAAATTTCCATTACTAACGGTTACTATATTGTCCAATTGTCTACTGAACACGGTTTAACCCGTATCCTCTAGTGGCTTCTTGGCCTTGATAAGTGTTGATCCCTATGTAAAAAAAATTCGAATTCTTTATTATTATTATTATTATTATTATTATTATTATTATTATTATTTTGCGTACATCGGCCATATATTTTTCTCGTGATTTTGTAAAAGTATTTTCATCTTAAGTTTATGAACACAAATATTTTTTTCATTGAATTCATTCAGCTTTAGAGCTTTAAAGAAGCGTTTAGAAGTACTAGTTATTATATGCGACCAGGGGAGAAGGCATGAATATAAATGTACTAACATTTCATATGCGATCAGGGGAGAAGGCATGAATATAAATGTACTAACATTTCATATGCGATAAGAAGATTACACAAAATATACGGTAACGAATGGTAAGAGTTGCATGTGTTTGAAATTAAAAGAACATATTTTTACAAGGAATGGGTAAAATATGTTTATGAATAAGAGAGCTTATCAGAAAACTTGATTTAAGCAATCGATGGCGTCATCACGGTAATATTTCTGTACGTCTGGATATGTGTGATTAAAGAAGCAGCGTTAAACAATATAAAATCTCCTTTCTTTTCCAAAATCTTTGTTTTCATCTGCTTAAGAAAGTGTCTTCTAGGACGATTAGATGATTGATTCCGAAATATATAAAGTGCAGATTTTCAGTCTTGTTGATCCGTGTCCCTATAACGTGTACATATAATGGTTATGTGATGGGTAGCAATGAAAAGCAGCGTCAATGCATAATAATCTCAAGTACATTACAAACATATGTGAGTTTCTATTAATTAAAAAAGAGGTTACACAGTGGCCTTAACGTTTTCATTTTGACTTACAAACACAAATTCTTCTTATTATTATTACCAGCATATATATGTTCTTCTTTATATGAAAATGTAATGACTTGGAGAATGGTATCATCTTGAACGAACATAAACTAAACTACCTCAACAGACGAAAATAATGCCTAGGTATCGTAACAACAAAATATACAGAATATATTTTGTTGCTAGCAAAAAAGTAGCAGAAACTCGCAATGAAGCGAGCAACCAACAGAATATATTATTGTTTGGAAGAAACAGCTTATGTATTTAATCAAGTTTATCAAATGTCTTGTGGAGTATTGCATTCCGGTATCCAGAGAATACGCACCATTTCGGAGTCCGCCTCTCATTGTAAACGTATACGATAAAGTTTATGTTTTTTTTTTTTTTAGTTTTTTTTTCCTTGTGGGGTAATCTATTCCGATCTACAGATAATATCGGGGTGTCAGGAGATAATACGCCCTGTTTCGGAGCCTACTTCTCTACGTTTTTTTTTTTTTTTTTTTTTTTGCTTATTGGACTCCCTCACTAATCTCAGGCCCCATCATGTGATTTGCATTTAACTGAACTGTTCAATAAACTCAGAACTGGACGTTTAATGATTTCAGCGTCTCGATCTATGTCTAATTCATATAGTAACGTTATACATTATTTTGAAGCGCGTTTTTCGCTCTATTGGATCGTGTTATTCGTTACCGTTCTCAATCTCTTCATTCAGGCTTTTCAACAGCATAGACAAAATTCAAACCCGCACGATTTTCTTATTCCAGTTCAAACTAGACCGAAAATCTGCCGGAACAGCTCGTGATATCAACGATGCATTTGGTGCAGGAACCTCTAACGAACGTGGTTCAAAAAAATTCGCAATGGTGTCGAGAGCTTCGAAGATGAAGACGGTCGCGGACGGCCTATTGCGGTTGATAAAGAACATTTGAAAGCTCCTATTGGAACCAATCCTCGGAAAACGACATGCGAAGTTGCTGTTTAACTCGAGGTCGACCACTCAACACTCGTTTGCCATTTAAATCAAATAGGGAAGTAAAAAGTCTGGATAAATGGGTGCCGCATAAATTGAACGATAATAAAAAAAAATCGTCGAGATGTCTTCTACACTCCTTCTGTGCAACAAAACTTATCCATTTCTCGAGTGCATTGTGACGTCTGATGAGAAATCCTCTACAACAACCGGCGACGTTCGGCACAGTGGCTGCATGCCAGAGAAGCTCCATAACACTCCTCGAAGCCTAAATAGTATCAAAAAATAGTTATGATGACTATTTGGTGATCTGAGGCCGGTCTCATCCGGCCGGTCTCATCCGTCACAGCTTCTTATATCTCGGTGAAACGATTACGGCGGAGAAGTACTGCCGACAAATTGACGAAATGCACCAGAAGCTCCAACGTATGTTCCCGGGATCGGCCAATATGAAGGAACCAATTATTCTTCATAACAACGCTCGCCCGCATGTTGCTCAACTGGCCCTGCAGAAGCTAACGAATTAGATTACGAAATTCTGCCTCATCTCCCATATTCACCGGACCTCTCGCTTACCGATTATCAATTTTTCAAGCGTCTTGACAACTTCCTGCACAATAATGCTTCAAAAGCCTAGATGATTCCGAATTGGCCTTCAATAACTTCATCGCTTCCAGAATTTCTATGCCAATGAGATAAATAGTAGGATGTTAAAATGTTTTTGGAATATAATGGGTACGATCCCGCATAGTCGGAAGATTCTATTTATAAACGATGCTGCGAGGAACTGACGAATCGAATTAATTCACGTTCTGCTACCAACCAATCAGAAACTAGAATTGCTCCATAAATATTAAACCTTTCTGTAACAATTTCGCATATGTTTTTTCGATCTCAACACGGAAGAATCTTTTGCCCTGTGGATTCCAACTCGAGAACTGTCTACTGCAAACCAGTCAACTCCCAGGACTTGTGTAGAACAACAAACCATCGGAAAGTGTTCTGAAACTAAACATGACTTATACTTTTAGAGTTTATGTGCCCAACACATTTCCAACCTTTAACGAAGCAATTAATTCAGGACATTTTGATGAATGGAAAATAGCCATGAAAAAAAGAAATAGATGCTTTGATCGAAAATAATACCTATACGGTAGTAGCTCTCCCAAAAGATAAACATGTTATTTCTACAAGATGGGTCCTTTAAAAAAAAGACTACAGCATTAGCCGTTGAACAGTACAAAGCTAGATTTGTTGCTCTCAGATTTACGGTATAGAATATTTTATTACGTTTTCACCTACCACAAACCTTACGACAATCAGAATTTTATTGCAAATCGCATCGCAATATGACCTAAACGTCCATCAGATGGGCGTGAAAATTGCTTATTTGGATGGCCAAATAGACTGTATATTACCTTCCCAGAGGGATTTATAATGAAAAATAAATGTAGCGTGTGGCGACTTAACAAATCATTGTACGGTCTAAAGCAGAGTGCTCAGTCTTGGAATACAGTATTTCATGATTATATGATTAAAAAACAATTTAGACAATGCGCTGTAGACCCCTGTATATATATCCAACACAAAGACAATATACTACTGATTTTTTTTTATGGGTGGATGATATTTTAATCGCATCAAATTGTGACATAATATTGACCGATGTTAAGTACAAATTAAGTAAAAGATTCAAAACGACCGATCTTTGCAAAATATCCTGGTTTTGGGGGATGGAATTTACTCAAAACAAAGGATTTAAACAGAGCTAAACAAGTCCTTCGTTAGTTAAAAAGAAACTAAAGAACAGAAGTTAGTATTTAGCAAATAAAAAAATCCCCTAAAATTTGAAGGATTTTCAGATTCAGATTTGGGAAACAACGAAGATCGAAAAAGTATATCTGGATATTGTTTCGGACTATCAAAAAACGGGCTTATTATTTGATGGAAATTTAAAAAGCAACAGATTGTATCTCTCTCTACGTGTGAAGCAGAATTTATCGTGATCACACACACAGGAAGCACTCCACCTTAAAAATATTCTAAAGACTATTTTAGAGCCAGAATTAACTAAAAGCCCCGTGATAATCATAATCAAAATTGTGATAATCAAGCCAGTATAGTCCTTGCACAGAACACGATAATCAACCAAAGATCTAAGCATATAGATATAAAATACCATTTCATAAAAAAACAAGGTAAAAAGGAATCCATTATTTTGAATTACATATCATCAGAACAAAATATCGCTGATGTATTCACGAACCCCGCAACAAGAATAAAGTTAAAGCGCTTTTCTTCAAAACTTGTTGGGGAATTCGACTGAATAATTTTTTCACGGGTCTGTATGCATATAAATTTCTATATATTTAAAAAAAAATTAGTCCTGAGCAATACATTAAACTGCATCCATTTTGTTAGCACTTTAACCTACTAATGCGTAACTAATAATAATATTTTTTTTAAAGTCACATTTTTAAAACCTTTTCTTTTTAAATTTCCTTTTTGGCAAATACTTTTTGCATGCTTATTTTAAGGCGCGCATAAATTACAATTGACTTTTATTTTTTGTGCACATTAATTTTTCTGTCTTATTTATCAAAAATGTTCTATTATTTCTTGCTATTGTTTTAATTAACAAAAAAAAACTCTTTTTTGAAACGGGTACATATTGCATGTATGTATGCGTTTTTTTTTAAACAAAATTGCATAATCAAATTTGAAATGGTTTCTTTTCTTTTTTTTAATATAAAAATACGTCTCATTGCTTTTATTTCTCTTCTTTATACACATATATCTGTTTGACATTTGAACAAAAATAAATATGACGTCTTTTTACGTGCTAAAATTTTAAAATCCAAATGATTTCTAATTTTGTTATGTGTAATTGAATATAAAAAATATATTTATTTTTGAGCAGAATGAACACAAGGGACTTCCCCATTATAAAAAATAGGGGGATGTTACAATATTGTTGGAATATAATGGGCATGATCCCGCATAATCAGGAGATTCTATTTATAAACGATGCTGTTAGGAACTGACGAATCGAATTAATGAACGTTCTGCTACCAACCAATCAGAAACCAGAATTTATACATAAATATAAAACCTTTCTGTAGCAATTTCGTCTATGCTTTTTCCGTCTTAACACGGAAGAATCTTTTGCTCTGTGATTTCCAACTTGAGAACTGTCTACTGCAAACCAGTCAACTCCCAGGACTTATGTAGAACAACGAAACATCGGAAACTGTTCTGAAACTAAACATGGCTTACACTTCTAGATAGGATCCTTCTACCGCCCCAGATGATATCTCACGGTTGATGCAATTCTCTATCTATATAAAAGCCATGCATGTCCTAGAATTGAGTACTGCTCTCACATCTGGGCAGGAGCTGCTAAAAACAGCCTATCTTGCCGTCACAGAGTATAAAATAAATTTCGTGGCATAGTGGGAGTGCCCTTTTCTCTTCCCTGCAACTTCTCTTCCACAGAAGAGATGTTGCGAGCCTGTCTTTTTTTCATCGTTATTTCCATGGCAAGTGCTCGTCCGAGCTCCAATCTCTGGTCTCCCCTCGCCAATATTTCACGAAAAACACCTGTCTAGCTGAAACCACTGTCAATAATTTCCCCACTCTTTATCTGTGCCTAAATCAAAACGTAGATTCCATGAACAAAGCTTCTTTCTTAGAAGTGCACGCCTGTGAAACTCTCCCCTTTTCTGTTTCCTACTTTACTACAACTTGGCTGTCAAGTCCAACATAAACAAATTCCTGATAAACCCCCTCTTAAGTAAGACACTTCATCAAATCTCCATTACTAACGATTGCTACGATATTATCCCATTGATTACTGTACACGCAATAACCCTTATCCCCGAGTGTCTTCCGGGCCTTGATAAGTAGTGACTACCATGTAAAAAAAACAACTTTTTTCTCGTTGGCAAAAAAATGTGTCGATTCTGATGGTTCCTATTTCGATTAATAAAATTTATTACGAAAGGAGTTATGATCTTTTGACGTTCAACGTCAAAAAAACATTATTTTTGCACCAACCTAATAACTAAAAAAAAAAAATAAATAAAGTTATATGAAATAAATGAATAATTAAAAAATAAATAAATGAAAAAATAAAATTTTTACGCACAGCTCTGTCAACTTCTATCATCTTTTGTTACTGGTATTTTTCTCATTCCCTCTTCACTATACAATGCAATACAAATTTTATATAACAGGACTGCATTCTTCCAACCATTAATCATATTTGCTGGTGGAAGTTCTCGGTTGTTTTTCTCACCCACAGACCCAATTGTTAGGATATCCACGGCGCTGTTGTTTGCGTCCTGATCTTGATTTTCCCACGTGTTATCTCTTATATAACAAAATGCTGTCGATGAGTCATCAAATGAGTATCAGATCTAATTTTATTCCCGCGAATGTTTATTCCTTTTCGGGAATTAGATTTCAGTCCATAGATGCATAGAAATTTGTTCTTTACTAATTATCCGGTGTTTTGTCTGTATCGCTTTCCAATAGTTCTTTTTCGATCCATCATCTTCCCTCTCTTTCGCAGGATATTGAGGGTATTTTTTGTGTGTCTCTAGATAATGTCGGGTAATCTGAATTGCTGACCCGACGAGTTCATTTGGTCTCAACGTCTCCTGTCTTTCCAGGTGTTGCTGGTCTTTTCCTGAAAGTCAACAGATTAGCCATGTCTCTATAGAATAATACTGGAAGAATAGCAGAAACTCACAACGAAGCGAGCGACCAACAGAAGATATTTTTGTTTGCTTAGCTCGCAGGCATGTAAATAATCAAGTTTATCAAATGTTTTACCTTGTGGAGTATTTCAATCCGGTCTCTAGATAATGTCGGGTAATCAGGAGAGAGTGTGCACCATTTCGGCATGGAGGATGACATCATAACAAATAAGCGTATACTTATATATTATTTACACTATCACTCGAAAGAGGAGATAATTCAGCAGCAGTACTACTGCTATCTGTAGTAGTAGTAGTAGTAGTAGTAGTAGTAGTAGTAGTAGTAGTAGTAGTAGTAGAGTGGGTGTTGCTGTTTGGGGTTCAATCCGAGATAACGAGAACAGCAATCGGAATAATCGAACTTAACCAACATATCCTTTGTTTAGAATGAATAATTATTGTGTTCGAGTTCCATTCATATGCTGCGAAACAAGAAAACAATCCTTAACATTGGAACAATAAATAATAAGTCTTGAATAATTAAAAGATTTATATCTTATAAGATGGAACCATATCAATGATAAATGATTATATTTATATATCAAATATTTTAATACTTCACTGCATCACCGTTACCAGAAGACCGAAATTACTCGAAAAACTTCCATTTTAAAGTCAAGATTTCAAGTCAAAGCATTTAATTTTTAAAGGACCAAATGAGGATTTGGCGTTGGTGGTGAAAAGATAGCATTGCTTTGGATACATTAAAGGTAATTAGCCATTTTCACCCGATTGAACCACACGCTCTAGGTCAGAGGAAACAAAATCAGAAAGATTCATTGCCAGCCCTTGAGTTATTGCCACAGAAGGTAGTCTCCTCTGCATATGGATGTCGCTTAAAGTATGTTCAATCCTGGAAGGAAAGATCACATAATGAAGCTCTCTGATAATGATCAGGAGGGGAGTTGGGCCCAGGATCCCTGGGGTACGCCAGCGTTAATATTTATTTGGAATTTTGTCCATCAACGACTACTTTAATAAACCTTTCAAAACTTTAATAAGCTTATTGGAGAGAAATTATTTGATGGTGGAGAAGACATTTCCAGCAATGCCGTAGCTTGAAATCTTGTGAAGTAAACTTTAATGCCAAACCCTATCAAATTCCGTATCCCTGAGGGAAGAGTTTAATGAGAAGTTCTTGGTGAAGAGTTTAGTTATGTCGGAAGCTGACGAAATCACTTCCAGACCGTTAATTGTGGTTGAAATGGGAGATACGCATCATTTAGAGATCGAACTGTTAGTGTAGATTGCGCTTTGGTCGGAACGCTTTGTCTTATTTGAATTAAATATCATCATCGCTGGCGGTCTTTTATTCTACTTCTATTACGCTCAAAATATTTTTACTTATGAAAATACACAAAAAGCTTTTCTTGCTCAACAGTTTTTATTTTAAATTAGTTTTCGACTTTTAATTTCAAATTAATCAAATGATGCCGTAATATAAATATAATTTAAGTGTATATAAAATTAATCAACGGCAAATGGTTTTAAGTATAGATATAAATATTAATGAAGTCAGATCTACTATAACTAATAAAATAATTTAAATAGGAATGAAGTTCGAATGTTCTTTACATTTTTTTCGGTAAGTAATTCCATATCGAAAATGAAGAAGACGATTTGATAAACAAAATTAGACTTTGAATAATTGTTGATGTAAATATGGAATTTACAACTTTCATTGGCCATGTTTGGTCTACTCTCTACTCTTTCTTGCCATTTAATGAATACAGCGATTTGTCACAAAGTCGATATGAGCCAATGAAAGGGCATGTAAGAGAAAAAAACGCGAAGCTAAACCTGATGAATACGAAATATATGTCGCTTATATATTTAAATCCGTTTATTCATGAGTTGGAATCTTAGTAGATAAATCTTGGAGTCTGAAGTTCTTCTCTGAAATAGTATTCAAAATTAAAATACTGACCCTGAGTAAATAGTGAAATAATTAAATCGGTCTGCAACACGCTTTTTAAAACAACATTGATGTAATGTCGATATTTGCCGTAAATTACTCCTGATACAATCTTTCATGCCTGCATTTTATTGAGAAAATTATTAACGTCAACCACTTACATAGAAAATTATTAACGTCAACCACTTACATAGAAAATTATTAACGTCAACCACTTACATAGACTTACATTAAAGTAAAGCGGTTGGCTGTAGTTGAGAGCTACCTGAAAGCTCGTTTTTCATTACCGATGTGCAGAGAAGGGCTTCCTCAAGGCTTACTCTGGATCTTCATCTTGCCATTTAACACATCAAATGCTCTTTGTTATGACTCGACCAGGATTTGAACTCTTTTCGCAATTCGGTCGGTAAGACTTGTGTATAAAAATTGCAGCATTTTATAAAAAATATTAAATGCAAAATAAAAGTGCTATATTCTTTCGGCTGAATCTACTGAATGTTGGTCGAACCAAACGCAAAAAGACGATATTTCTATTCAGCCCCGGACAATATCATGTCCTTCTGATAGCATATATATATATATATATATATATATATATATATATATATATATATATAGAGAGAGAGAGAGAGAGAGAGAGAGCGAGAGAGAGAGAGATAGTCTTATGAAAGACTTGGTTTTGAATACAGGTCACACAAGTTGCTGACCATTCCAGACAAAAATGTTGGAAGGGTCATATTCAAATAGATCTTAACCTTACCGGCTATACCCGTGCCCCTCCTGCTGCTAACCCTGCCCGCCCTACACTCATGTTTCAATCATTCACACTGACAAGAGCGAAGATGTGCGTTTGAAAGAAACATTTTCGTTTTTTGTCAAAAGACTTTTTATATTCCTACTCGTCAAAACATAAGAAATAATACAGAAAAGATATAAACATTTATATATGTTTTGTATTGATTTTTTATTCATATATATATATATATATATATATATATATATATATATATATATATATATATATATATATATATATACTAGCTGTACCCTGTCACGCCTTGCTGTGGCTCAATTTCGTGTAATGGAAAATTATAATAAAAAGAGAAAATGCATGTTTCTTATATTCTTAGTACAGCAATCCACTCCAAAAAGTAAAAAAAAGAAGGCGAAAATGAAAAAAAATAGTACTCTTGAAAAATTGGATCCGGATCCTCGGGAGTTACCATCAATCATGGCTTGGGGTCGACCAATATTCAGTGGATTAAGCCGAAAGTTGCTAAAACGTTGAAACGCTAAATAGTTTTCTTTTTTATTGTAGTCAAAAATGTGAGTTTTTAATTAATATTTGGGTAAGGGAGGGGGGTTACTATACACAGATTCGAAAAAGTTGTCCAAAAACGAATAAATGAAAGCAAAGGTAAGGTAAATTACGTTTCTTTCTAACTGGATAATTTTTTTGTGTTTTTAATGTAAAATGTTTAATCGGCTAAAAATCTCAGTGTTCATCTATGTATTTTAAAAAGACGAATGGTCGCGGATTCTGTTGAATACGTAAAGTTTGGGAAAATCAGTTAAAAACTATACAAAACAGTGTCAGACACCTACTGATTATATGTTATCGTGACAGAGGCTGACATATTCGGTGGGTTTCTGATAGTATTTTGTGTAGTTTTTTAGTTTTAAATCATTTTCTCAAACTTAACATCATCAACAGTGTCCGTCACCGTTTGTATTTTTCAAATACACTGATAAACACTGTTTTTTGAGCCGACTAAACGTTATAGTAAATAAAACGTGTTTCTATTACTAAACACAGAAACGAAAAAGTTGTTGAAAAATAAATATAACAAATAAATGTTATCAAAGGCAAGATAAGTTACTTTTCAACCTAACTGGATAAGATTTTAGTGTTTTTATTTAGTGCAAAATGTTTAATGTGTTCAAAAACATGTAGTGTTTTTCTGGGTATTTGAAAAATACAAATGGCGGCAGACTGTTGAACTTTTTTGGGGAGGGTATCTTTTTTACATTAAGTCCACCTCCACAATTTTCGACTATGCTGAATAAGAAAATCTCATTTAAAATTTGCAGAGGCAATTAGTTTTCGAGATATAAAGACCTGTACTATGAACTATAATTCACTGACGGCCATGAATAAACACTCCCAACCTCTCCATATTAAGAACGGCTTTCAGAATAAACAACACCCATGCCTAACCACATGTTTTAACCTTTTACCTGTCTTTCGTCTTTTAAAAACGGCTTTTGGAATAAATACTACCATTCTCTCCATGTTAAGAACGGCTTTCAGAATAAATACCCCCTAACCTACCCATGTTAAAAATTGTGGAGGTGGACCTAATGTGAAAATTTACCTTTTGTTTTTTTAATAAATTGTTAGTTGAAAGCACAGAATAGTGACAAAACACCATCCCCTCCACTTGGTAAGAATAGCAAAAAAAAAAAAAAATAGTGGTTTTCTTGGTAGGAACTTTTCTGTATTTCACCTAACAATTTCTGGTGCTAATGAACTTACTGATCCACGCTATTTTTTAAATCGTATTTCCAAGTTTAATTAAAGTTTTATATGTCTTTTTATTCAATTGTAAGGTACAGAATAGACACAAAACACCCTCCCCTCCCCATGTTAAGATTGGCTTTTTAAGTAATAACGTTATTATTTCAGCACGAATCACTCTCTACATGAGTACCTAATATTTTTCAGCCATTCTTACCATAGAGAGGGGATGGTGTTTTGTAACTATTCTATGCTTTTTTAACTAACAATTTATTATTAAAAAAAGATATTGTGTAATTATAAAAAAATAAAAAGATATTGTGAAAGTTGAATATAACTTGAAAATAAAAACAATGTGAACGGCGCGTTCAACATTGTAGCCGGACCTTATTTGGCAATAAGGTCACATTAGTCGGTAATGGGTGCTAATGCACTTACTGATCCGTGCTATTTTTTAAAATCATATTTCCAAGTTAAAGTTTTATGTTTTTTTGGTATTTTTTTTAGATTAGGTCCACCTCCACAATAATAATAAGAATTATATAAGAACATATAAATGCTTTTAAAGAAATTGGGTACTCGTGCACTTATATAAAAACAACTTCTGTAAAAAAAATAATTAAAAAGCCATTCTTAACATGGGGAGGGGGTTTGTACCTAATCTATACTTTAACCTTACAATTGGATAAAAAAAAAACAATATCATACAACTTTAATTAAACGTGGAAATACGATTTAAAAAATAGCGCGGATCACTCTCTGCATTAGCACCGAAAGTACAGAATAGTTAGAAAACATCCTTCCTCCCCATGTTAAGAATGGCTTTCTAAATAATGTTAATGCTTCAGTACTGTTCATTGTCTGCTTAAGTTTAATTTTTGTTTATTAAATTGGTAGGTGAAAGTCCAGAATAGTTACAAAACACCCCTATTCCCATGTTAAGAATGGCTTTCTAAATAATAACGTCATTATTTCAGCAAGGTAGCTTCTCTGCATAAGTACCATGTTTTGTTTATTAAATTGTTAGGTGAAAGGACAGAATAGTTACAAAATACCGTTCCCATGTTAAGAATGTCTTTCTAAATAACATTATTTCCGCACAGTATTTTCTATGCATACGTACTATCTATTTTTGTTCATTAAACTGTTAGGTGAAAGCATAGAATAGGTGCAAAACTCCCTCCCCATGTTAAGAATAGCTTTCTAAATAACGGTAGTACTATCTTGTTTATCAAATTGTTAGGTGAAAGTATAAAATAGTTACAGAACACCCTCTCTTTCCAATATTAAGAATGGCTTCCTTAATAGCATTATTTCAGCACGGTACCTTTTCTGCATAAGTACCATCTTTTGTTTATTAAATTGTTAGGTGAAAGTATAGAATAGTTACAAAACGCCCTCCTCATGTTAAGAATGGCTTTCTAAATAACGTTATCATTTTAGCACGGTACTTTCTCTGCATATGTACCATGTTTTGTTTATTAAATTGTTAGGTGAAAGTACGGTACTCATGCAGAGAGTGATCCGTGCTGAAATAATAACATTTTTTAAAAAGCCATTCTTAACATGGGGAGGGGAGGGTGGTTTGTACCTAATCTGTATTTTAACCTTACAATTGAATAAAAAAAAAAACATAATAAAACTTTAATTAAACCTGGAAATACGATTTAAAAAATAGCGTGGACCACTCTCTGCATTAGCACCAAATATTATTTAAGCAAGTTACCAATGCGTAAAATTTATTCGAAAAAAAAAACTGTACTTTTACCAAACAATAATAAAAAGGTCATATTTACTTATATCGAAAAGAAAAAACGACTTCGACTCAAAAAGCAAGCGACAAACTTTTTTTTGCCTGGTATAATAAATAAAAAATGTTTAAATTAAAAAATTTGGAAGATAAACAAATGAATTATGGTTTTTGTTGTTGTTTTTTTTTTACTTATCGAGTAAACAGAAAATGAAATCTAGTTCGTTTCGTCAATTCGGTTGTGTTGGGTGTGAAATGAATCAAACCGGAAGTTAAGTTCTATCAGGCTCACACTAACGGCTTCGCACTAACGGCTTACGAAAATATATTTATTTTATTTAATATTTTAATAATTGGCGATGTAAATTTATTTTAATAACATAAAAACATCCCTCGACTCTAAAGATGGATTATCTGAAAATTTCAAATAAATTGGTAATGTAGAAATATGACACTGTGTGTTTACAATATTCTGTGTTCACGCCGCATTTCCAGTAACATAAAAGACGAGGTTATTATTTGAATTACTGAAGCTATTATTAAATTTTCGTTGAAGGTTTCGGTAAGTGTAATTTTCTCCAGTAATAAGCTAATCGGTATAAACAGCAACGTAGAAAAGTTTAAAACTTATTCCTCTTTTTGCTAATCCTTACTATGTTTCATGTTCTTGCTTCTTTGTTTCACCCACTCCTGCTTTTCTCGCTCTCCCTCTGAATTATTACTTCCATGCTCTTTTCTTTTAATGCTATAAAATAATAATAATGCGATAATTTGACCGAGCTTCCAATGCACAGTTACTTGTCTTTTTGCAATCTCCTTCCCAACCCTATGATTAAATACATATTTGCTTTAATGCATTTAAAATAATAATAATGTGATAAATTTACAGGGACTTTTATTTTTAATAATATTGCTATCGAGCAATGTTGAGTTCCTGGTATCCTTCCTCTACATTATGATGAATCACATTAAATGTATTTCTGGATAACGCCAAGTTTCTTGTCTTTTTTTTTCTCAATAATATTATGAAACACATATTTGTCTTGATGTTTTCTTCAGAAAACCATGATTTTATTGTCACTCCTCTTTCTTGCTCAGCAATATAATGAACCGTGTATTTGATTTTGGTGTATTTGGGGGTAAACTGTGTTGTTTTTTTTGTTTGTTTATTTTTGCTATTCCCCCAATGTTTTAGCTCTAAAACCAAGACATGCCTCACTTTCTGATTCAACATAGACTACTTAGCAAGTGTAACACTGTATTGTTACACACACCTGTTTAATCTATTATATTAAGTACTCTAGAATTATCATATACATTGACATTATTGGCGTGCTTATGGATGGAAGTTTAACTGCGGACAGTAGGCTGTTCTTCACTGCCAGTCCAACACCGTATAGGCGTGGCTCCTCTGGTTCCTTGCCTTGCCAGAAAAAAGTGTAATTCTGTTCTCTAATGCTGCCACTGTGTGAGAGTCTCATCCCCTGCAGGGCTGCAATGTCAGTGTTGAGCCTCTTTAACTCGCGGTTTATTATAGCTGTCTTTCTTACGTCGTCAATTTGTTGGAGATCATTTGAGAGTCCAGGACACATAGTCATAATATTCCAAGTTGCCAATCTCAGCGATGGCGGCTTTGAAAACTTTGAAGATTTGGTTTTGGTTTTGGCAGGTGCACAGTTTCTGATCTGTTTTCCCGATTTTCTCATAGCTCCAGTCATCCAATAAGCAAACAGACCGTAGCCATGGAATTGTCACTTTGTTAAAGAACCCTGGAAACGCCCCTTTTTACTAATTATAAAATGCCCTGGAAATATCCCTTCTGATTAATTATAAAATGCCTTGAAAGTGTCCCGTCTGATTAATTATAAAATGCCCCTAAAATGTTCCTTCTGATTAATTATAAAATTCCCTAGAAATTTTCCGTTCTGATTAATTATAAGATACCCCGGAAATGTCTCTTCTGATAACAACACAAGCCAGTTTGCACAGGCTATCTCTTCGACTACCTTCCTGCAAAAGAATCAAAATTCATGCAAGATGCACTAATCATGCTAAAGTTATATATCCATGCAAGAAAGGGTTTAATATGCCCTTGTATATAATTCATTATAATAGAAAAAGTTCCGCTCTAAACAGGGACAAGCACTCGCCTTCTCCTTAGTTTCATTTCAATTTCCTAGTTTGGATTATACGTTTAGTCAATAATGGTTTCTCAAAAAGTTTTTCTAATGTAATTATTCAGTTCAGGTCACTGCAAGAAAAAAAAAACATACAAACAATCTAATTATATTCTTTTATTTTCAATTATCTCCTCCTTGACCATGGCCTATTATGGTTGGGTTTTTTTTGTTGTTTTGTTTTTGTTTTTGTTTGTATTTTGTTTTCTAAGGCCGTTCACTGTCCGGTAAAAAAACACGCTTGCAATTAATCTGTCTAGAGGCGACCATTCGCCTTTTCTTTATTTCTATTATATCTATTTCTTTTTAATTACCTCACCATTGGTATATGGTCTCCCTCCGTACAGTTCGTACAGGACAGTCTATCGGTTCATTCGCCTATAAAAGAAATCACAATCATATCAAAGTCAATTTTAATTGCTTCATTAATTCAAATTCCTGGTGCTCAATGTGTTTACTTCCACTTAGATGGAATCAGCGTCTGCATCTGATCCGGTTGAGGCAATATTGGTTTCAGGTGAATTTCGACAAAACTCACCCTAACCCTAACCCTAACCCTAACGCTAACCATCGATAAATTGGGGCGTTTCTTACTATGAAGTCGCCTCATTCGCTTTCTCACACACCAATAAACATCACAATCAGAACTGTTATCATGCTTTTCCACTTTCACACCACCAATATCTTATGAAAGCTGACCCTTGACCCAATTACATCTTTACTTTATAGCGTAGTCTGCGATTTTCTTGAATTTACTCGATACATTATTTAATTCTTCATTCTCACATTCTTGGCAGTTTGAATCTTTGATCTACACGTTTCCGTTCTACTCAGTAATCTATGCCCAACCTCACCCGGGTGCTGTAACAGGTATGGGGACACAGTCAAGAGTGGTTTAATGTTGTCCAGTGGGGGTCCAATCTTCGAGAACCTTGGCCCACGTCCCGAATTTTCTCAGGACTCACAGGCAATCTTAAGCGACCAGGCGTTATTAACCTCATCGTTTCCAGCATCTCAAGCAACTGCTTCAATCCTATGACACTTGGGGCCTAAGTGTCTTGACTACAGGGCGTTTTTAACCACACCCATAATTGTTCAGTCTTTACAACTCTGGACTGCTCAATCGGCGTTAGCTGGATCAACACATATAACTCACAGGACATATTTCTGATACAATTCTTCTTCATTGGAGGCATCTGCCTTTACTTTGCCGGAGACGCTTCATCAGGATTTGTAATGAGCCAATTATAGTATCAACATTCACTCGACTTTTTATAACTTCAACCCTCGCACTTCCCAGCAACAAGATCCCTAACTCTTGAATCAGTAAATATCGAGAATTCCTCCTAATTTACTTGCATCAAGTTTTCTGCCCATTTTCTAAACTTTTAATTGTAATTGTAATTTAGTTATTTCGTCTTAGGATACATCCGTCTCTGCAGTATCGGTGACGTTGCAAAAAATATATGTCATATTTATACACATTGAACTTCGTCATCGATACTTCTTCTCTGAATCTTCTGTGTTCCGTCTCTACCTTGCAGGAGACGCTTCGTATTTCGTTATACAGGACTTCTTCAACAATACTGTCTCTACGGGAGACGTTCCATATTGTTTTATGTTGGATTTCTTCAACGATACTTCTTCTCTAAATACGTCCCCATACGGGACCCACAATGGGCAATTTATAGCCTCGGAGTCTCCATACCCTAAAGCTTCGCACTTTCCAGCGACGAGCACCTCCCCATGCTTAGAGTAATTAATATCGAGTCCCCAAGGCCTTATCCATTGTAGAAATCACCGCCTTCTTCTGTTTTACAACCCTTTCAACCTAGATAATTACGTTGTACAACCCACCAGTGTCGTCATAACCGCGACTCATCCTCCAGGAGTTTTAATACTCGGGCATATTCCTCTACATACCAATTAAATGTGAACTTCGTGATTCCTTCTTGATATTTGCTTATCAATATCCACAGGTTCCAATCACTGACTAAGGTCACTGACTGGGGTCACTAGTTTTCCTCAGGACGGCACAATGTTTTTATTCTCAAGTCTCCTGTCATTCGTACGAGCTCAATTAGGTATACTAGTATGACCAGGTCCATCTCCGTCATGATATGGAGAATTTCTTCCCTTTGTCGTCTTGCGTTATATTTTCATTCCAAAATCTTTAATTTCCCACATTATATTACGAATCACAATCTAATGTTTTCGAAATGTTCTTCGAAATCTAACATTCATCGACAACCTTTCATCTTACGGCTAGCCGAATGAATGTGGTACTCTGGTGGCAGCAGGTGTTTCTAACTATGTGATTTTGTAAGGGATTTGGCTTTACCTCAAGTCCCACGTTATATAAGCCTCTGCTCATCTGTTTCACCGCCGTTGTTTCTCTTATTCATAACCTCTGACATGTGGTCTAATAACACCCACTACTGGCGATACAACAAATATCAGAATGATCGACAGGAGAAACATCATTCAGAGCCCCCTCCCCGCCCCCACTACCACCGGCTGCACGATCGAACATGGCCCTTGTTCGAACATACTTATCATGGTCGATGAAAGTGAGCGGTCCAACCCGGTCATATCATATGTTTTGTCGTTAGCGTAAAACGCTGATTATTCACAGAGTTCAGACTCATCAAAAACTGAAATAATTTCTTTCCAAATAAAATATTAAATATCAGGAACTGGTTAATTTTAGTCTGTAATTAATCCTACTTTAAAAATCATAAATAATTAAAAACCCGGAGCTCAAAACACAGCAGAATTCGCTATAATACACATAATCGGAATCCGAGCAACACCGAGTGACCCGCCACGGTGAATTCCTGATTATTATCACAATCAACATCAACGCTCGGTTTAATTGACAGGGGCAAAGAGAGAGTTGACCTGTGCCAGTCGTTTGATACGAACAGGTGATTTCCCTTCTCTTCGGTTACAGTTTTTTCTCTCTTTTAAATCATACTTATTACAGCTTATCATTTAAATACAAAACATAAACTTTTTCGTTCTATTGTTTCTCTCTGTCGTTAAAATCCATTTGTTACAAAACATCAAATCAAGCGCCCATCGATGCTGACGGTTTATTTTTTCTCTAAAGATCAGCTTAATGAACAACTTTTTTGTATCTTTATAAAAAAAGATTTTCAAAATAACATCAGTACGCAATTTAATTCACAGAAGTATTAATTTGAATTTTTCTTTCTTCAAATTCTTTTCAAGTTACTTTCTAATTTAATTCACGGAAATATCAGTCTAAATTTCTCCAACTTTTCAATTCATCGCGGAACGGCACTAGAAGCGTCTCTAATATATATATATATATATATATATATATATATATATATATATATATATATATATATATATATATATATATATAATCAGAAAATCAGAAATACTCATTTTAACTATTTACAAGGTGTCAACACAATTTTAAAATCAGAATTAATCATGTTAAACATTTACAATATCTTATCAAGCACAAATATAAAATAAAAAATATTCACTTTAAGTAACCGTAGTTAATATCGACCATAAATTTCAAGGTTAGCGGTCTCACTAATTCTCGCCCCCTGCTCCTTCAATCCGTCGCGCTCTAGTATCAATATCCTCTTTCCTAGGCGGGTGCGATCTCGGTTCTTCGAGCCTTGCTATTTGAGGATCATGAGCATCACGTCATCCCATTTCCTTATCCCAACTCGGCGATTCGCTGCGTCAGTGCACTGCTTAGTTTCGCGGGCAAGCTTACTACACTTCGAACAGATCGCTCTCAGGTTCTAAGATTTTTCTCCCAGTTCCTTTCTGGTTCAAACAGAGAGCACAGCGGATCGTTGATATGGAATACATTTTCTTTGTAAAGAAAAAGCACAAAACCATTTCAACGTTAACAATATTGTTTGTGAATATGATTGTTTGGAGTATATAACTATGTTTTGTCTTGAAGTGACCTTAAAAGTTCAACGCCAAGGTTGGCCGGTGTATGAGAAATAGTTGATGGAAATGTTGATTGCTGACAGTACATCACCTTAGTCCTCACCTCTGGGGCTATTTTCAACCATCATAGCTGGTTAGGTTACATTACTAAGAGTATTATTTTGCAATGTTATTATTATTATTATTATTATTATTATTATTATTATTATTATTATTATTATTATTATTATTATTATTATTATTATTATTATAACATGTACATTTACATTTAATTGGAACACACCGCCTATGCAATGAATACCTTACCATTACCACTAGGGACGAAACCGCCGCTACTTTATGAGAGTGACCGACGTTGGAAGATAAGCGATTTGCCTGACAGCGCTCACCAGTACTCGCCAGTCTCATGAAGTGAAAGTAACGTCAGTCGATTTAATTTCATAATAGTTCGCTAAAACCCAACGCTGATTATTATCAAAATTCACAGAGGAAACACTATTATCCGTCAGAACATCATTTAAGAGTAATTTTAATGAAAGAAGAAACCGCTCATGGCAACCACTGACCGACGCTGTATGTCGGGAACTGTCCAGGAAATAGATGTACAAGCAAGGTCCACCAGTAAACGCCGGTAAACGCCTCAATACAGCATTTACTGCCAGTGATTATCAACTGAAGGCCGATATCGTTAATGGCCGTGAGTTACCGAGACTGTACGTCAGGAACAGACAGTTACAGTTGTAATAATAGTCAAGTTCCACCAGTAGACGCCTCTATACAGCACCAACTGTCAGTGAACCTCACACTTTTTCATTAGAGGCTACTATTGTGGCCTCACTAACAACCGTGATTTAATTTGTTTTTTTCGGAGAAGGAGTCTGTTACCAAATCTGTTCTGGCGTTGTGATATGCCGGGCAACGTTGGAATACGAATCCTGATAGTATATATATATATATATATATATATATATATATATATATATATATATATATATATATATATCATGCATAATATATGTCATATGCATTATATATATATATCATATACATATATAATATATATCATATACAATACATGTATTAGATATATATTACATAATATTACATATATATACGCGTGTGTGAATCGTATTATCGTTAGGCAAAAAAATTCCTTGACCTTCAAATAATATGCAAGAAGATCATAGGCCAAATTTGATGGCCGCAGGTTGAAAAAAATTATTGAAAATGTTTTTAATTAATATTTCGTAGTAAATACACTTTGATAGTTTTATGTGAAAAACATCACAAAATCTTTTTATACGAACTGCAATCTGTTAATTAATAATCTAATGACGGTCAAATATTGTCACAAGTAATCTGAAGGTTAGTATTTTATAAAAGTGGTAGAAATTACTTAGCGCCATCTTTATTAAGAACATGAATTCATCTGCTAATTCCGTATTTCGCATCAGTATCTATAATTCGATTGTTGGAATATAGATGGAGGAGAGAGGTACTTATGATTGTTGATTCTATCTCTCAGCTCTTTTAGCTATTTTACCTGGAAACTTTCTTCATACGAAGTATTTTGCCATGCTTGAAGGAACAATAGTTTCATTTGAAAAGTTGTTGTAGGTGCAGGTACGTCATACAATGTATAGGGAAGAGAAACTAAGTTCATGAACTCAGCTCACAATTATCGATCATAAGGATGGCGAACCGTGATCAAACAATCTGTAATTTCGTTATCTGTTCTTCTGATATATTATGTCATTGTATCACTTTTATTATTATATCTGAATGGCAAACCTTAATATCTGGCGTAATAGTTACTCGTTCAGTTCAACACAGGTTACATGGTTGATTTCTTATAAAACATTCACTATTTAGACAACGATAATTCTATGAAACATTTACGTAATTCTGATAAAACAGCGTAAAGTTTCCATAATAATTGTGTGAAATCAAGTTTGAAGTAAAGCTCCTTCAGAATAAATAAAATAGATTTGTTATTCTCGAATCGTAATAATATTTATTCACGGATGGTCTTTACGTGTGTAAAAAACATTAGCTCCAAAATGTTGTCGAAAAGACACAGCAATAATTGTGCACGAAGAGACTTGCATCTGCTTCAAACATTCAAAACACATTTTGACTCTATTTATACAAATGAAATGTGACTATATATATATATATATATATATATATATATATATATATATATATATAACTACTTCATTTACTCACATAAATTTAATATACGAATGTATAGATTTATGCGTAAACTTTAAGTATTTACTTCAAAAGTGCTCAATACGTAGGTAGAGCTAGTTAGTAATTTATAAAATATATATGGCGATTAAGCTACACTGAATATTCTGCGTTTCATCCACTATATGATTCGTCAGGCTTATGCGCGAATTCTGTGGTTGTTTCTTGTTTTTATATATGTTGAGGATTTTAGTTAGCCAATCAGCTTTCTAGTATCCACCGCGCCCCTTCCTATCAGCCAATGGGCATGCATTTTATCGAACAAAGGATCTGTTTTAGAACTAGGTTAGTGGTTTAAGGTAGACGTTTTCCTTTTTTTTATATATAAATATACCTATGTGTACACACATACATGCACATATATATACATATATATATACATATATGTGTGATCGTTTATGTATATTCATGTTTATTTAATTTATTTATTTGTTTGTTTTCGATTGTTATTGTAAGTTTTAAAGCTATTTTGTATCGCTATCCTAGAGTAAGTTTTATTTTGTGAACACAGTTGTTTATTATTTCTCGTCTACAGTTTAATAGATTTGAGCGTTCTTTAAAGTACAGGATAGCAAATTTTTCATGGAGGCATAATTTACATGGGTCGTCTAAATGTCTGCACGTAGTAGCTTGTCTTATTATTTTCCATTCGACTACCGGCGAATGTCCGCTTTCTTTGAGTTCCCAGTATTTATTCGCTAGTGTTGTTTTTATACGGTGTTTTTTTTTATTTTTGAATGTACTTTTGTGGTCATAGTATCGGGTTTTGAAATCTAAGGAAGTAATGCCTACGTAATATTTCTTGTTATTCGGGTTTTCTTTCGCAAATATTGTTGCTTGATAAACTACGCTTTTTGTTAGACATTTATTTTGGACTGGGCAAAGTGTGCGGTGTCTACAGTTGCATTTATCTTGTTCGTTATTAGTATTTTTATTTATAGTATGGTTGTTCTTGTCCGGGGTTGCTTTTTTATTATTATTATTATTATTATTATTATTATTATTATTATTATTATTATTATTATTATTATTATTATTATTTCTGCTAGTGTTGGTTTTATTTTTGTCATGGTGTCTACTTTATATATATATACACACATTATATATATATACATATACACACACATTATATATATATATATATATATATATATATATATATATATATATATATATATATATATACCATGACTGGTGTTGTTAATTATTTTAAAATACAGAACATATGTTCCACTTATGCTTTGTTTCATTCTAAGATTGAAAAAGCTTAATCCTTGCTATTTTGTATTGCCGAGCCACAAAAATTCCGCCCACTGAATCCGGTGCAATTTATAGACTTCTGATTACGAGGTTGGTAAGCAAAACGTATTTCAGCTATTTATTATTATCAATATGTTTTTTTTTTTTTTGGGTGTTGATTGAACGGCCTTAATTTTTCGGAGTTTTTTTTTTCTCACAAAGTGACACAGTGTGGTAGCATGCACACCAGTTCTTATCTGTGATTTCATAGGATTTGCCATACACCACATAAAAGTAATGAGTTGCACAGATTTGAGCCATGTAATTGCTTGTTTGGAAACAATCAATTACATGGCTCAAAATCTGTGCAACTCAATACATTGGCCATAAATGTTTCTGACTTCATCCAATTCTAGCACGAAATCTTCTAAGCTATCGTTTTTTTAATCTGATCTGACAAGTCTTTCCAAAGTGTATAACTCTATTAGCAAAGAAAATCATACAGTCTATAGATATATTTTTAATCTGCTTCGAAAATAACTTTTTATGTTGGTACGACATATTTTGAAAAATTTCTACAAATGATATTAATTACTGTAAATCATTCGATCATGAAGCCATTCCGGAATGGCTATTCCGATTCAGCCATTCTTTATTTTTTTTACAAAGGTATCACCACTTATCCAGGCCCTAAGTTCACTCGAGGATAAAGATTAAATGAGTATACGATGGTTACCAGGACAACACCATAGTACGCATAAGCGGTGGAAATTATGTATACTTTGATTATAAAAGGAGAAAAACTATTTACATTAGATTTGAATACGACCATGTTGTAACACGAAAGCACGTTGGGGGAATTTGTGATTAGATTTAGGCACAGGTAAGGTGTGGGGGAATTGTTGATAATGGCTGCTGCTAGATGAGTATTTTTTCTGAAGGTTTGGCAAGCGGGTCTATAAATTCGAGCTCAGTCGAGAACTTACTATAAAATAACGAATAAAACAGAGACAGATCCGCAACGTTTACGATTCATTTGCGCATTCAGCTAAGAAAAAACATTTGAAACTAAATTGTGACAGAGTAACATATTGATTTTATTGATCCATTCAAGTATCAAATACATCATTTGGATACATTTAATACTTTATGGGAACAATTTTTAAAGGAGGCAAGTAGTGTATTTTCTATAAAATGTACGAGCACATCTCTACAAGAGACATTGTTCACAAGACGGGCGATATTTAGCCAAGTTGCGGCTCTAATACCGTTAAGTACCAGTCCTATTAAGAACTGGGATTTAAAACTGAATAGCTGTGATATCAGCAGACTGCAATCGCTCAACAGCTCTGAGAAAATATAATGCTGCCTCTGCTGATACTGCAGGTAGAATCGAAAACTGCTGCTGATGTTGCATTGTCGCTGCTAAGTTGGTGCTTGTGACGCTCCTGTTTGTAATATTTATAGGTAGCCACCTTGCTTTGTAGTGATAGTACGGTGTACTGGTTTAATATACTCGCGTAAATCACGTGTCTATTTTATGAGGATATATAACGTGGATCAAATAAATATATAGTCGGGTGTGTGTATATATATTTACGTGTTCATACATGGCATCTATATTCATGTATGTATCACAGCCCGTATTGTCTCTTAGTTGTTGAGTGTATGTACGTGTCGATATGTGTGATTACGTCTCGTGTGTATATACGTTTATTTTTTTATATCTCTGATCGTCTAGTGTTTATAATTTTCCTCGGGTAGATTCGTGTGTGAGCGGATGTATACACATTCAATAAACGGATAACATATTCTTCCATCGGTTGTCTTGACTGACGGTCTTCAAATCTACAATGAAGATTTCTTCTAGACGAGAAACGAAAATCTACATATGAGATAGATTTCATGCAACATTATTTCCTGGCGTTCGCCTCATCTTGGAGTTGCACGCTTCCTTGATCTCTACACCTTGCTATAATGTGTCCGTTCTTTAACGCGAGTTAACGTGCGTATATCAAACTATCCGTTTTTTTTTTCTGTAACTCTCTGACGTCATAGGTCAATCTTATTGTTATTCTAAATACAGTTTTATTCATCTATCTACATTCAGAACTGGCTTCATCATCCATGATACTAAACTGCATTATGACTCAAACTAATTGTTTTATTTTCCAAATTCCTCTTTGTTATCGAAAAAGTTTCTCTGATTATTTCCAATTTTATATCTACATCTCTATGTAATGATGATGATAAGAAGTTAAATACTTTGCTTGAAGCATTGTTGAATGTGTACATAAACGAAATTCAGGTTTCTTGAATACAGATCACTGTAGAGACGAAACGGATCGACTCACACTGAAGTGAGTTAAGGTATATTTGGTATTAAGGTATGTTGAAACCGGCTATGCAGTTCTACCACATTAAATCAATACATGTATATATATATATATATATATATATATATATATATATATATATATATATATATATATGTGTGTGCATGCTAGATGATCTAAATACCACGCCCTCCCAAGTACATGATATCATAAAACACCTAGACACCTCAAAAGCATGTGGAACTGACCTCATCCCGGCTGTGCTATTAAAAAAATGCTCCGCTGAAGTCGCTCCTGTTTTCTCTAAACTCTTTAACGAATCTTGCTTTTCTGGCTGCTGGAAAACTGCTTCTGTGGCACCAGTTTCCAAAAGCTCTGGCGAAAGAACTGACTCATTAAATTATCGCCCAATTAGCCTCATCCCTCTTCTCGCCAAAATATTTGAGTCCTTAATTTATCAAGCTCTACAGCTTACAGCTGCTAAACTTCTGTCAGACCACCAATATAGATTTAGGCAAGCCCGTTCTACTGCAGATATGTTAACTGTAATCTCTGAACGTTTATACCAATCACTGGATAAAGCAGCGGAGCGCAGGGCAGTAGCCCTTGATATATCTAAGGCTTTTTACAGGAGATGGTCTTCTGATGAAAATAAAATCCTATGGTATTACTGAACGAATGCTTAGCATAGTTAGTCCATTGTTAAATGAAGGAATAATCCAGGTTGTCTTCGATGAGCATATGTCCAAAACAATTTAATTAAATGCGGGTGTGCCACAGGAATCGATTCTTGGACCTTTGTTATTTCTGATATTCATAAATGACTTACCTGATAAAATTGTCTCTGAAATGGGTATATTTGCCGACGACACCACGCTCTATAGCAGGCATGTGAGGAAAAATAATGAGCACATATCTAAAGTAATGGCAGAAACATTAGAAGAAGACTTTCAGTGTGTAATGGAATGGGGTCAAAATGGATGGTAACGTTCAACGCTGCCAATAATAATAACATGAAACCTTACCAGCCACCAATAGCTATACCTAGAAATACTTTACCTGTGAGCACTTCGTTCAAACTCCTTGGCTTAACGTTCACAGGAAACATCGAGATTCTTGCTAAAGAAAGTGGGCTCTTTCTCTCTACCGTGCTAGAAAGTTACTCACGCCTGAAAGTATCCTGTACCTCTACAAAGCCACCATTTGTCCATGTATGGATGCTGTCACATTTGGGCTGGTGCATCTGCTACTAGTTTCTTGCTCCTGGACAAGGTTAAAAAAAGAGAGTCGCCAACCTAATAGGTCCCGAACTGTCATCTAAACTTCAGTCCCTGACCCACCAACGAAATGTTGAATCCCTCTGCCTGTTTTACAAATATTTTAATGGTGGATGCTATGACGAACTACAAGCCGTTGTACCCCCTCGATGTAAATACCCCCGACAAACCCGAGAAGCAGCGAGGCCCTACACCTACACAGTTGAGATCCCTAGATGTAAGAAAACCTTTTACTCTAATAGTTTCTTCTCCAGAACTGCAGGACTTTGGAATTCTCTTCCGGTTTCCTGCTTCCCCAACTGTACTGACATGTAGAAGTTCAAATGTAATGTGAACAAACATCTTGCTGCTAAACTCCCTACATAATACCCCTGCAACTTAGGTCCCTGATAGTAGTCCCCTACATCAAAGTAGCAATGTGCCTTGTTTGGAGTGAAAATGTAATTAATATATATATATATATATATATATATATATATATATATGTATATATACATATATATATATATGTATATATACATATATATAAAACTACTTAATTTACTCACATAAAATCAATATACGAAAGTATAGATTTTTGCGTAAACTAGTATTTACTTCAAAAGTGGTCAATACGTAGGTAGAGCTAGTTAGTAATTTATAAAATATATATGGCGATTAAGCTACACTGAATATTCGGCGTTTCATCCACTCTAGGACTCCTCAGGCTTATGCGCGAATTCTGTGGTTGTTTATCGTTTTTATATGCTCCTTTCCTATTGAGATTTTAGTTAGCCAATCAGCTTTCTAGTATCCACCGCGCCCCTTCCTATCAGCCAATGAGCATGCATTTTATCGCACAAAGGATCTGTTTTAAAACTAGGTTAGTGTTTTTTGCTTTTTTTAGTTTATATATAAATATATATATATGTGTACATACATATATGCATATATATATACATATATATATATATACATACATATATGTGTGAGCGTTTATGTATATTCATGTTTATTTAATTCATTTATTTGTTTATTTTCTATTGTTTTTGTTAGTTTTAAAACTATTTTGTATCGCTATCCTAGAGTAAGTTTTACTTTGTGAACACAGTTATTTGCTATTTTTCTTCTGCAGTTTAATAGATGTTGGGGTTCTTTAAAGTACAGGATAGCTAATTTTTCATGAAGGCATAATCTACATGGGTCGTCTAGATGCCTACACGTGGTAGCTTGTCTTATTATTTTCCATTCGATTACCGGCGAATGTTCACTTTCTTTGAGTTCCCAGTATTTATTCGCTAGTGTTGTTTTTATACGGTGTTTTTTATTGTTGAATGTACTTTTGTGGTCATAGTATCGGATTTTGAAATTTAAGGAAGTCATGCCTCCGTAATATTTCTTGTTATTCGGGTTTTCTTTCGCAAATATTGTTGCTTGATAAACTACGCTTTTTGTTAGACATTTCTTTTGAACTGGGCAAAGTGTGCGGTGTCTACAGTTGCATTTATCTTGTTCGTTATTAGTATTTTTATTTATAGTATGGTTGTTCTTGTCCGGGGTTGGTTTATTATTATTATTATTATTATTATTATTATTATTATTATTATTATTATTATTATTATTATTTCTGCTAGTATTAGTTTTATTTTTGTCATGGTGTTTACTTTTTTTATTGTTTATTTTGTTGTTGTTTACATTGTTTTTATTTAATATTTTGTTATTATGTGTTTTAATTATCATCTCTTATGTTTCGCAACAACTGTAGGATAACTTTAAGATATTTTTATTGAAGATTTTATGTAAGGGGTTGGTTGCGGGAAAGTGTTTTTCAATAAGATCTAGAAATTTCTTGCCAAGTTTTGTTTTTAACATTTGATTGTATGGGGCCGTATACCAAATTATAGTTCTTTTTCTTCTATTTTTGATTTTATTATAGTTATTGGTGTGTTGTTGCTTATATTTGATATCGATATTTTTGCATCCACTATTTTTAGGGCTGTTTCGTAAATATTGGTTGACCTGTTAAATGCATTTTCATCGCTTGAGTTATTACTGAGTCTACTTACGATCGAGTTAGGAATCTGTTTTATAATTGATGGTGGGTGATTGGACTTAGGGTTTACCTATATTGGAGTAGCGTTATCTTTTAAGCAGGGTTCATATGTGTTTTTATCTAAATTTAACGTGACGTCCAGGAAGTTTTTTTTATTTTTATGTTAGCTGATACGTCTGCTTTTAGGCCTAATTTTTTCATTTCATTGTATATGATTTTCTTAAAGTTATCTGTCTTGACTTTGTTGGATTTTTTTTATTATAGCTAGTCCGTCATCTCTATATAGGCCGATATCCGTAGTATCGAATATGCTTGTGAGGGTATATAAAATGAATAATCCCACAAGATCTGATGCCTCTGCAGAATCCCTGGCACCCATCGCCAAATCAAACGAATTTTTCATTTTAATTTTTATCCATTGGTTATTGTTATTTATTAGAACTGATGTTCTACATTTTTTAATGATGTTGATTTCTTCCGAGGATATATCAGTGTATGCCTCGGCAAATTCTAGGGCAATGCTAAAAAGTTTTTCAAATATCGAGGGATAAAAGTCTATTATGTTAAACTGTATAAACGTACATTTATCTTTGTTTTCTATATTTTTAAACCTGGTGATGGCTTCGATAGTATTTGCCCACTGGTTTAATTCTAGGTCTTGTTTGATTTGTTTGTTTACTCTAGAAAACTGGTTTAGTTGGGTTTATCAGGCGGGTGCTCGGATTATTATTAAAGTCCCATTTGTGGTCTTTAAGCAGAATGTATACCTTTCTAGGTTTCAATTTGCCAACTTTATCGCTAATTTTTAATTTATCGGTAATTTGTTTACTTTCAGTATTTATTATATCTATGTAGTCGCATTCGTTTGTGTCTAGTTTTTTGTAGTTTTTTGTAATGTTTTCTGTGATTAGTTTGTTATATTCTTGCTTATCTATTTTATAAAAGTTTCGAGTTTTATCTGCTTTTACAAAGATTTTATTAGAGTTGTTTATGTTTCTAAGGATTTTGTGTAGTTTCCGTTGGAAATTGTTAGGTTGATTGTGGAATTCTAAGTTTTTAATTATGTTTAAAAGGTCATTTTCCAAGTGTATTAAAAGGTCTACTGTTTTCGCATTTTTAAGGGTTTTAAAACCATAGGATTCTTTTTTGTTTACGTTTTCATTTTTAAGGAAGGAATTTGCTCGCCATCGCATTCGGCGTATTAGTTCATCTGTTTTTTGGATTAACTTAATAATATAGCTATGCTTGCTAGGTGTGGGGATTTTTTTTTTAGCGATGTTTCGAAATTAACTCTTTCCATATCTATTTTTAATGTGGTGAAATAAATTCTTTTAAGACTGCTCGACTGTTTCAGGAGCTAAGTATAACTACTTAATTTACTCAAATAAAATTAATATACGAAAGTATAGATTTATGCGCAAACTTTAAGTATTTACTTCAAAAGTGCTCAATACGTAGGTAGAGCTAGTTAGTAATTTATAAAATATATATGGTGATTAAGCTACACTGAATATTCGGCGTTTCATCCACTCTAGGACTCCTCATGCTTATGCGCGAATTCTGTGGTTGTTTATCGTTTTTATATGCTCCTCTCCTATTGAGATTTTAGTTAGCCGATCAGCTTTCTAGTATCCAACGCGCCCCTTCCTATCAGCCAATGGGCATACATTTTATCGGACAAAGGATCTGTTTTAAAACTAGGTTATTTTTAGTGTATATATAAATATATATATATGCATACATATATGCACACACACACACATATATATATACATGCATATATGTGTGATCGTTTATGTATATTCATGTTTATTTAATTTATTTATTTGTTTATTTTCTATTGTTTTTGTTAGTTTTAAAACTATTTTGTATCGCTATCCTAGAGTAAATTTTATTTTGTGAAAAGCCTAGTTTATCAAGCAAGAATATTTGCAAAAGAAAACCCGAATAACAAGAAATATTACGTAGGCATGACTTCCTTAAATTTCAAAACCCGATACTATGACCACAAAAATACATTCATCAATAAAAAACACCGTATAAAAACAACACTAGGTAGATAACTTTAAGAAAATCGATCGAGTTAGGAATCTGTTTTATAATTGATGGTGGGTGATTGGACTTAGGGTTTACCTATATTGGAGTAGCGTTATCTTTTAAGTAGGGTTCATATGTGTTTTTATCTAAATTTAACGTGACGTCCAGGAAGTTTTTTATTTTTATGTTAGCTGATACGTCTGCTTTTAGGCCTAATTTTTTCATTTCTTTGTATATGATTTTCTTAATCATTGGCTGATAGGAAGGGGCGCGGTGGATACTAGAAAGCTGATTGGCTAACTAAAATCTCAATAGGAGAGGAGCATATAAAAACGATAAACAACCACAGAATTCGCGCATAAGCCTGAAGAGTCCTAGAGTGGATGAAACGCCGAATATTCAGTATAGCTTAATCGCCATATATATTTTATAAATTACTGTATATATATATATATATATATATATATATATATATATATATGTATATATATATATATATGTGTGTGTGTGTGTGTGTGTGTGTGTGTGTGTGTGTGTGTGTGTGTGTGTAATATGGTGGGTGTAGGTCGAGCTATTCCGCATAATTTCGTAGTGGTTTTACTTGTTCCAAATGTGTTAACACTCAATATTATGTATAGTTTGTTTCATTAATATTAGACTGTCATTATTTATCTTTGTCTTCTTAACTAATCATTATTTTATATTTATTTTATTTATTAATCGTTTTTTTTTTACTGCGATTCTGTTGCGTTGAGCTATTTTGCAGAAATTGAAAATTATTTATCGAACGTATTTTATCATTCAATATTATTATAGCTTTTTTTTGTTTTTGTATCTACATTGGGAACTCTTGTGATTGGGTCGCCCACAATTATAGCAATTAATGCACGTCTTTTACGTAGAAGAAAAATTCTTTTTTGAAAAGTTGCGGTTTTTATTCGAAGTAAAATGTAATTTAATTTTGCTGTTTGAAGTAGGCATCTTTCAATTTCATGATATTTGTAGATCTGCTTTTTCTGTGATCATTTTCTTAGTTTCCTCGTAACTCCTAAGTCCAACCTTGGATTGACAAAGTCATTTTTTCTGAGTTATCATGGTTTACATCATAAACCCTCTGATCCTCACCTGAATTGATATGAATGACTCTCGTCTTGGGGAGGTTCCATGTTTTGACAAGCTTTACACCTGTTCTGAAATGGAAAACGGGCATCAAATCCGTTTCCAAGGTCACTGGAAAAATAGTGGGATAGTTCTATCGATCCAGTAGATATTTCACTGCTGATACAATTCTCTTCCTATACAAAACCAGGTAGTCAAAGGGTGGAGCTGCTAGAAATAACTTATCATGCCTTGACAGAGTTCAAAATAGATTTTTTAGTGGGGGATGCCTTTTTCTCTGCAACCTCTTCCCCACAGAAAGACTTGCGAGCATATATTTGCTTTATCGTTGTTTTCATCGCAAGTGCTCCTTGTAGTTTTTCTTTTTTTCTCATTTTTTCAACGGATTACACTTCTCTTATATAAAAGATTTTTCATTTAATCTTAAAATCAATAATGTAAAAATCTTTAATATCCAATGTAATCCCTATTTTTTTTTCAGTTTCATTGTTTTTTGTTTTTTTTTCGTGCACTTCTGCGTTCAATTTTTTGCGCGTTTATACTTTAATTCTGTAGATTCACTTCCATTTTCAAACACTAATTATGTATACTCACTATTCCATAGCTAACTATAGCAACAGGTAGTCTAGTATTAAATAAAGCTTTAATAAGTCGTTCAAGAGCGAGACTAAATTATGATCTGTCGGTGGTTTCACGCCATTGTAATACTTAAAAACCGCAATTTCCAGTGAAATCTCAGAATGTAACAGATCGTAACATGCATATTGATACTGAAATAGAACAATTATTTACAATGTTACAAATTCGAGTAGAAGGAAATGTTACACATTCTTCTCGTTAATACGTTTGTTTACCCCGTTTCACCCCACACAAAGTATGTTGCTACTTACGATCGTTTCTAACATGGGGCTGGAGAGAGTTGAGCAGCGACATATTTGTTCTCATAGCATTTCTACAGTTTAGTACAGTCAGGGAAGCAAGAAATAGGGAGGAAATTCCAAAGCCCTATTGCCCACGGAGAAAAAAAAACTATTAGAGTAGAAAGTTTTCCGGCATATAAGGATCTAAACAGTAAAGGGGTGAGAGTTTTATGGCATAAACTGGTACTAGATGCACCAGCCCAGATCTTCAAATAATGCTCCATGCATAAGCGAATTATGGTTTTGAAAAAATATAGGATGTTCTCTGCTGTAATTTCCTAGCACGGTAGATGGAGTCTACCTTCTTTGCAGAACGCTTTGTCTTTGGTGCATTTGTTTCAATTCATATTGTCTATGAATGTTATGCCGAGGTGTTTGAAAGATGGATTCTCAGCTAGGTTGTTGTTTGTCATGGCACTCGTTGAGAAGGATTTCTGTAGTCGTTAAATAAAAAAGAATATTTTCTGATGGTAAATGCGAAAGATAATATTTAACAGATGTCCCAATCTTCTACTATGATACCATGTAAGGGTAGGTGTCTGATTAGTTAATTCATGTTACATAGAAAGCTGTAGCAGCCGACACCCGCCACATCACAGACAGGAGTTACTTCTCGCGACTTCAAGATTTGAAATCTATTTTCCTCCTGACTTGTCCAATCACAAGCCAGCCCTCAGTCACGGGACAGAGTATATAAAAGGTGAAATCGAAAACCATTAATCTCTTTTTTCCTTACCCTGCCGGGTAGCCGAGATCAGCCTGGGGCTTTTGCCCCAGGCTGAACGTGAGTTCTACGAGCTAGCTATGGCTTTCTTCTAACTACCATTTCCACGTGCTGTGGGCACACGAACTTTATCATTCTACAGGACTACCCGAACGAACATTCTTTGCCATACTAAAGAACATACAACTCACACTCACGCACGGCCACATGTCACCACACTGAAGACTTTGTCTTTTCTTTCTCTTTTAATCTGATTCCTTTGCCCCGGCTAGTATTAGCTATAAACACGTGTGGACTGAATTGTTCTCTTCTTCAACCAGCCGGAATGATATATATTCTATCTCTACACAAGAATCCTTCAACATGCTAACCAGTTCCTCTCTTGTATGCGGGTGCACTCTACTAACGAAGATAACACATAAAGTGTGTTTACTAAATATTAAAATGAGACTTCCTTCCTTTCTCTTCATTTTTTTAACTAAACATTCATGTTGAAGTGAAATTTTCGTATCTAAGGATACTTTAGTGAAAAACGATGGTGTTTTCAGATAACTTTTTCCCGCTACATAGGCGTGTTATTAATAAAGTGTGATTCCTTGCAGATGAATTTTAAAAAGAAAATATTAAAGCCCGAATAGAATGCATTATTATTCTACAACTTCGACTACGAACAACGCCACAAGAATGCTATTTGTATTACAGTAAGAAAAAAAAGCAGTCGCTACTATTCAAGATCCTAAAGAGAAAGGGAGATAACTATATTACGGTCGTGACAATTACTGCTGCTTCTGTTTGTAATCAAGAAAATGTTTTGCTACAAGAGACAGGCTGCTCTGAGTATAGATTGAATCAAGTTTTACCTAAGGGAAAATGGAATAATAATAATAATAATAATAATAATATAAATAAAATATATTTTGATTGGAATAGCTATCGTCATATCTATGTACGTCTATGTACCAGCCGAACCGAGATCAAAATAGTTACATAACATCTTTATACAAGAAAGAGGATGTGTTAAAGTCATATGTCAAGATTTATATAGCATATACAGCAGTACTTCATTGTTATACGATTTAATTTGTATTTGGCGAATGTAAAATAAAGGAAAATCTATCCGAGTATGTTTTTTATATCCGCCTCCAAGTTGATTTTTTGGTTTGTTTTTGTGTTTTTTAAAGCAGGAAAAGTTAAATCCTTTATGTTAGATAATGTTGAATTGAAGAGACTCCGCGCGTATTTAAATAATCTTTCACTCTACTCGCCAATAAACTGGTAAACTCATCTACATTCGGCACGCCTATTCTTAGACGTCGTAGGTATGGGAAAATGATTGAGATTTCATTATCGTCTTTTATCTTTATTTACCCACGTATTATACATTAAATAACGTCACTTTAGAGCGGACGTATTCGTAGACTGAGATAGATCTTAACAATTCGACCATCTGGATTGTAGTATCGTTTCTTCCTTACTTAAGGAGTCTTACATAACTTCCCTAAACGAGGTAAGATTCAAATGATATGTCTTATTGATGTAATTGTATATTTAAGCTGATGTTCGAGCTTAAATCTTTTCGCTTTAAAGAAAATGAAGATAAAGGCATTATATTATTGGGTTTAAATATTTTAGTCGCTGATATCTAGGATTTAACGAGGGTCCGGGTAGACTCCTTAAGTATGAACAACATATTACATTTCGTATTCTCTTATTATTTCTATAATAAAATATCGTATTTTATTGTTATCCATGTCTAGCTTGAACAAACACCCCACAATATTGTTGAAACATACAAAACTCGTGGAATCATTGAGTTCCATGTAAACTTTTACTTCCGAAAATTTGTACTTGACATTGGTATAGGGCTTTGTTTTTAATTGTACCCACGGTTAGAGCAACAGAAAAGATAGCGGAACACGAGTCGCGCTGTTGCTCAGACACAATGAGAACACACGCACATACACAAATAAATAAATAAAAATAAAAATAAAAAAACAGAACTGTCATTGTACCTTATTGTAATTGAATTGTTTACTGTCTGTACAATTATTTTTTAGAGAAGAAAGTGATTTTTTTTTCATTTTACAGACACAGACGCCACGATATTAAGCACGGAGTTAGCGTCACGGGATAAACTTGTACTACGTTAAGCATTTGAAAATATCACCGATTTCCTTGGTAATATCATCAATTGTACCTGGTATCTATCTACATCAAAACACAACATACAATTAATAGTATTGTCATTGAAACCAGTAATAATACTTTAAATTGCTTAACGCAATACAATGGCATATTGCGACCCTAACTCTAACATCAAGGAAATAAAATTGTTAATGTCTATCCTGGAAAATGTCACGCGCCCATTTTACAGCTACCTACTCATCTATTTTCCAGTTTTATTCCATTTGCTTTTTCATTCCAATATGATGATTCGAAATAGATTTGAAAACGTTCATGATACATATAGAATTATACTAAATTTAAAACCTCTTTTCATATTAATATAAAAATATACGTTATAAAAATCATAGAAATAAGAAGGTATAATTAAACAATTAAGCAAAGCTTTCTGCTAAGTTTACGATGTATGCTGATATGAAAATGCTGCGTAAATACACATAGTGTATGCGTTATATATATATATATATATATATATATATATATATTAAAAGCGAAGTGGGGCATTTTTTAACCTTATAAAAAAAGATCGACTACAATGTAAAAAGAAACAGGATCGACTAAAAGGAAGAAAAATAAATTGAAAAGGAAGAAGATCGACTAAAAGGAGGAGAAAGAGAAAAGAAAAGGGGGAACGGTGAAGAAACTTGAAGTACTTTTCGCCGACTGTCTTCAGAAGTAAATGTCAGAATGAAGTAATGTTGGCATAAAGTAATTTCTATGAGGGGGGAAGAAAAAAACACCGCGTAGAAATAAACCTGGTAGCGCCTGTTTAAAAACGTTCAACGAACGGTCCATCTGTTTGCAAATAACAGGTCTGCAACAGTTTATTGTAAGAGCCTCCAAGAATCCGAGATGTTGAACAGACCTAGAACATCCTGTGCAAAATAGAGAACCACTCCGGTGTGTACTCACTCGCACATTTATTGAACTGGTCAGGTGATCACCGACTGCGGTAGCAGAAACACGTGATCGTTCAGAGGAGTCTAACCTACCCTGTCGTATATATAAAGGGACATGTTGGGAAATTCTGACCTCCAATCTGTGACTCGTTCTGCCCACGTAGTCAGCTCCACACTGACACTTAAATTTATAGACGACAAGATTACTTTGAATAGTGGGCAAAACATCTTTCTGAAAGGAAGAAAAGAATTTCCGAGTGGTAAAAACAGGGCGGACTAAAGTGGCGGGGAAACAATTATGGGTCTGGTGAACAATCTTTTTGATGATGTTATCACCTGCTGAACCCAACCATGGCAACTTTAGGTAAATCGGACACCGGGAAGGGCCTATGAATCTATTAGTATTAAAGTCCCCGACCTTGTTAGAAATTATCTTACTAACAATATGTCGAGGGTAGCCATTATCAAGAAAGATATTAAGTAGTTTTTCTAATTCAGCATCTAACTTAGAAGTCGAGGAAATCATAAGTGCACGGTGGGTAAGGGCTTTAATGAGATTGATCTTCCTCTTAAGTGGATTAAAAGAGTTCCACCTAATGTAAAGGCCTGTAAAAGTGGGGTTTCTGTAGATATCAGTCTCAAAGCAACATTTCGTATAATCTTTGGATACCATGACATCTAAAAAGGGTAAGGAATGATCGACTTCACATTCCATAGTGAATTGGAGAGCTGGATGTAAGCTATTTAAGACATCAAAAAATATTACAGAGTCGTCATATGAAGAGAAACAGGCAAAAGTATCATCGACTTAACGCGTGTAAAAAGACGGCGGGAGATCTTAGTAAAAAGACGATCTTCCCAAAAACCTACGAAAATGTTAGCCAAAATGGGACCTAAGGGGCTACCTAACGAAATGCCATCTACTTGTCGGTAAATCAGGTTGTCAAAGCTAAAGGAAACAGCCTTCGTGGCTAATTCAATCAGCTCAACAAACACCGGTTCTGGGAAGGGGGACACGATTTAGGGCCACGATATAGGTAGTCACAACAAATGTCAATAGTTTCGTCCAAGGGGACATTTGTGAACAAACTACAAATATCAGAAGACACAAGATTATTATTAGAACTATTCAGTTCTAAGTCTCGGATTCAAAAGAATCCAAAACACAATGGCTCGAATAATGTTTTGAAACTGGCTGTAAGATCTCTACAAGCCATTTGGCTAATTCATGCTGCGCCGAACCGACCATCGACAATATAGGACGAAGGGGGGCGTCTACCTTATGAATTTTCCGTAATCCGTACATGCGTGGTCTTTGTGATCCCACTGGTCTAATTCTGCGGTATACCTCGTTTGAAATAAAATTACGCTTCTTGAGGTGAAGAAAATATTTCTGGAGCTTAACCTCCATGTTAAGGTAATCGTCGAAATAAAGGTCACCTAATTTAATAAACTTACTGGTGTTGTCCAGTATTGTCGCGGACTTAGACAAATAGTCAGTCCGATCAAGGATAACGACACCAGAACACTTATCTGGCCGGGAGATATAAATAGCTGGATTAGATTAAAGGGCCTTAGCTACTAGAAAGTGATTCTTTTGCCAGGTAGAAGAGGACTCGATCGTGGAGTTGCAGAATCGATTTGCCAGATCAATGAGCAAGTTTTTATAATTAGATAAGTCATCATCGGAAGTAGGTGAATGGCTTTTTAACTGGGCAAAGAAAACTTCAATTTCGCTAAATACTTTAATTTTATCAACAGAAGTAGGAGGAATACGAAAATCCAGCCCACCAGACAACACGAACCGGTCTACGTCCGACAGGACGAGAGACGACAGGTTAAAGATATGATTACTAGAAACCGCCGTAGAACCAAATTTGTTAGAGACGAGCTTTTTCCAGGAATGTATTATATTTTAAAGTAAAACGATTAATAGTATAAATATCACCATTAGAGAGGAATCTAGAGAAACGCAATTTATCAAAAAAAAATTAAATGTTTCCAAACGACAGACCATAAAGATAGAAATTTAAAACATAGGTAGCCAAGATTATTTTGAAAAAAAACAAAAACAAAACGATCTTTAAATTATGTGTTCAACCCTACTTATTCTTAACATAATGTGAACGATTCTTGCATGGACCGTCGTGAAACAGTTGACAAGTAAATAAAAATCCGATGACTCCCAAGTACCTTTTTTTTTTAATTTTTACCCCTTAGCAGCCTTTTTTTCCGGATCAAAATCGATTAAAAAAATTTCCGCATGTTTGAGTACCCTATATACTAATTTCCAGTCTGTAGATAAAACATTCGTTTATCTACAGGTTGAGGTGTGGCTTCACACACAAACATTCTCACTATTCTTATTATACATATATATGTGTGTGTATGCATATATACACAAATATATGTATATGTGTACGTATATTTATATATGTGTGTGTGTATTTATATATACTTTTCGCTTTGTTTAGTTTTCTTCAGTGGAAGTTTTAAGAAATCATGCGCCCCTCCCTATCTGGAGCTAACACTTGAGCTCTATATGAGATGAATAAATATTCGAATGTTTTATGTAACTTATTCACCTTACAAACATTGAGTAAGTAAAATGGTTGAAAACAATATTCCTTTCCTCTAATTGACCATTACAATATGATATATTATATTTTTCGTTTTCGCTTATGGTCTTGCTGAAGTCCAGCATAAGGATTCATCTAATCCTAGTGGTATAAGTAAATAATGTAAAAGAGTATGTTTACATATGAATTAAATAAGGGTTTAAAAAAGGGGGAAATAAAAGGGAAAAAAAACCTCTTCAGGCTATGGAGTTTTGAAGCAACTTTATCTTGTAGTAGTTCTTCCTTCTTTGGCTTAAGCCTTATTGAACTTGAACTGGTTTACTTAAAATTTGTATTTTTTTCTTGCTTTCCTTTTATATTTTATACCCTCGAAAAAGTTCCAGCAAAAACCTAATAGCCAGCTGTGGTTCTCTCTAGGATGTGTGTCTGCCATTGCTCACATAAATCACCTTTTCCATTGCTTCCATTGCATAACAGATTGCATAATGCATTCAGATGCACTGGGACTAAAGCCGCTTTCAGGACTGTCAGCAACTACTGTAAAAATGTAAGAAAGAACGCAAGAGAGCTGTATGTTCAGTGCGTTAAGTCCAAAGTAGCTGAGCAGCGGCTTGGTTCCCACCAGTTTTGACAAATATCCTGAACAGAAACGTGTGCTCTATCCCAAGTATCATCAATGGACCTGAGGTAATCTCGTCAGCATCATACAAAGCCAAACTCTTTGTCAAGAACTTTGCAGCTAATTCTACCATTTCGACCGCCAACCTCTTTACTTTTCCATTTTTTAAAATTCTTTTTAAATTATATTACAGGTGTAAGATGTACTTAAAAAATAATAAAATTATGAGTGTGAATCCCATACATGTTACTAACCATATATATATATATATATATATATATATATATATATATATATGTATATATATGTATATATATGTATATATATATTATATGTATGTATATATATGTATATATATGTATATATATTATATGTATGTATATATATATATATGTATATATATTTATATATATATGTATATATATATTATATGTATGTATATATATATTATATGTATGGATTATATATAAATTATATGTATGTATATATAAATTATATGTATGTATATATATATTATATGTATATATATATATATCTCATATATACATATATATCATAAATATATCATATATATATATATATATATATATATATATATATATATATATATATATATATATCACATTTCCAATCCTGGCTACAGAGCTCTGGTTATATTTATTCCATGCATGCACACTGGTACATAGATCAGCTTCGTTCCAGATTAATCAAGGAGGAGGGAGCCCAACATTTGAAATTCGCTACCCAACTTATACCCACTAAACGAAAACCTAAGGCGGGTCAAATCTCCATATGGTACCGAGTCAGGTATGCTTATATCCATCGAATAAAGAAAGAAGTGTGTTGGCGTTCTCTCTTTTCTATCCCTTTTTATCGTGGTCTTTTTCCTCACTAAGATCAAAGTGTAGTATCTGTTCTTCATATGCTGCAATTTAATTTCTTGTTCTCTGTCAGTGGAGGAGAAATCCTTCACGACTGAGACAATTTTTATTTTTGTTCCTTTTCTCCACATTAAAAAACGACCCTGGTGTCTAACTTTGTCCCGTGGGGAGGCATTGTAAATAGGAACAGAGGAAACTCACGACTCGCAAAACTTTAAGACCTGTGCGCTACTTTGTTAAGCGAAATTCACGGCGCGCAAAAACACGACAGTTTCGTGTCGCCGCGTGCCCCCAGTTGCATACTTCCAATTCGAGTTGCACCAAGATTATAATTTTTCCCTTCATTCGAAATAAACATCTTCCAATTTCTATCCATCGTTTCGTGAGTTAGTAACTTCAAATTTAAGGCCTTGTGCCATCTTGATTCAGAAGCTAAGAAGTTCAAAACGCCCATGTTAGGTTTCTCGCGTTTGTGTTTTCCTGTCCGACAGATATCACGCGTTTCGACGCGATTCATTTCCGCTGTTTTCTATACCCTCGGTGACGACATCGCAGGAATGGACCCGATTCACATTCGCTGTCGCTTCAGACGTAATTTTTCAAAAATATGTAAAATGAGGGACGGTTTTATAACTGGTTTCCATAGAAACCACGTCGCTTCAGCGACTACTGTTGCAACTAATTGACTCTGTTGAGAAAAGAGAAATAACAAGTGAAACCGAGAGAATGAAAGCAAAAAAGGGAGATAATTGGGAGGATTTTATTGAAAGCAGACGAGTGCCGTACATTATTATTGCATATATGTTTATGAGGGCAAAAAAATAAGACTGAAATTAAACAAAGAACAAGTGAATTCATAAGAAGCCTGGAAAAAGCATTGATTACAATAGACAAATGTGATTTTGAACACTACTAAATTCATTATAAATTTTGTTTTACTGAACTAAAATTGGAAATTTCGCTTTTACAATATAGCTAAGAAATTGATCTATAAACTGTTATAATTGTTTGAAATTTGGTCGAAAAATGAGTGAGCGGTGAAGATTTAAAGCTGATCTAAATGACTAAAACTGCCACTTAACCATATATTCAAACACGGTAGTGTTTGAGTGATATATATAAATATATGTATACACAAACACACGCGCACACACCCACACACACACACATATATACATGCATATATATATATATATATATATAATATATGCGCGAGCGTGTGCGTGTGTGTGTTCGTGCGTTTATTGTACAAACGTGAGTGATATCAGAAAATCTTGTAACTTTTAAGAATAACAGAACAACAAAAATGTAATATAGCTCATGTGCATTTATTTGTTTCAAACTCAAATTACTTCAAACAAGCTGCTAATCATGTTCCATGAAATTAATCCGAATCTTACAATATTTTGAAGACCCTAGTTACTGCACTTGGAGAACAGCTTAAAGTTTGACTTACATAAATCAACTTAAATGAATCAAGACATTTAAGTCATTTTCGCAAGCAAATTGACTAATCGAACAAAGCGGTCGAAAAGAATCTCACGATTGATTTTCTACTTGCCGAAGGTCAAATCAAACACAGAGACTTCTTCTTCTTTAATGTTAATGAATATTCTCCATGGGAAACTCATGATGCACTGAGAACGCAGAAGATATACGACACGGGAATTTGAAGGGCGTTGGAAAACAAGATCTTTATTTTTAGAAATCCTTATACATCTGTTCGTGCTTATATGTAAATACACCTACTGACTGGAACGATAAATTTGTCGCCCTAGAGGAAACAACACGACAGCTTTATTTTTAAAACTGTTATTGAAAAAGTAAATTCAGGTAACTTAATTATGTAGTAGAGCTGACATCTATTCAATGTAGCCGCCTTCAGCCCCTTGGTCTGATACGAGTCTGAAACTAGGAGCATACCTTTTCCACAAACGTCGGCAAGAGCTAAGCTAATACTCGGCGGATGGTGGCGATCAGACTAGCTTTGGTGTTGTGAGAGGTCATGTTGGTGATGTTCTCAACATATGACTAAACGAAGTAGTCCAGCAGATTCAAGTTGGTGCTTTTGCATGGTTTTTCGTACAGTTTTCTCCTTACATTTCAACCTGCGGCCGATTTCTCGACTGGATAAATCAGAAAGGTGGAGATTAATTAGTCCTGGCATGTGAACTAAATGTTACGTTGACCAACAACACTTACGATTAGAGATGCTTTGTTGCCGGTTGGTGGATATTTTAACCTGATTTAGGGGCGATAATTAAAGCTGGTTTGAAGCGAATTTGTTGCTGTGGACTTTCTTTTTGCCTCTTCAATTTGAAGTTATTTTTTTTTAATTGACGTGTACACTAGAACATATCAATTAAAAGTCAGATATGAACAGGTAAAATTATAGAGGAATAAAAGGCGAATCAAATGAGGTATAGATTGTTTAAACAGTTACATTAAATTTAGCATAAATTTGTAGTTTTCGAAAAAATTACAAGTGGGACCTATGGAAATTCCACAATGGACTCTTATATGTAACAGTTACATTAAATTTAGTTTAAATTTGCAGGGTTTTTTTTTAAATTACAAGTGCGAACTTTCTTTTTGCCGGTACTGTATATATATATATATATATATATATATATATATATATATATATATATATATATATATATATATATAGGTGTGTATATATATTAAAGAAAAATGAGGAATAAAAGTGATATATAACTTTATTATTATCAGAACAATAAGGAAAAGTAAAGTTGGAAATAACCTTTTTAGACCATATCATTTCGAAGCGTAATGCTTTTCATTACAAGAAAACTTTCATATGTTAATAATTTGGAGGCCAGGAAGTATTGACTAAATGAGTCATAAACAACAGTATGACTGAAAATATTTGTAATTGCAAAAATAAAAATAATTGTCCATTAAATGCAAACTGCTTAAGTACAAATGTGGTATATAAGTGTGAAGTAATTACTATAAGTAATACAACGCTTTAGATCGGATCTGTCATTGCCACGTTTAAACAGAAACACAAAAACAATATATTCTCTTTTATATTTAAAACCCGATACACCTTCCATCTCTTTGTTTAGATACACTAAGGAATTAATCAAAAAATAAAACGGAATATGAATGGAAATGGTCGATTCGAGATAAAGCAAATAAATATATACAAGAGAAGAGAAACCTGTAATTTCTGCGCTTTAGAATCGTTCCATATTGTGATATCTGATGAGGAATTTCTCAATAAAACCGATAATTTAAAATTGTATTCATAGAATAAGATATATACTGACCTACTTCAAACCTATTGAAATTCTAGAGTAATAATCCAGCTAAAGCATATACAGGAATGTAGAGGTGATACATGTTGTATTAATGATTTAATAGTTTACGTATTAACATAAGTTAATATAAGCAAGATTAAATGATAACATCTTGCTAAAAGACAACGTTGCCCAATGCATTTTTGGCGTATTTGATTCCAGGTTAAATAACGTAAGATATTCTCGATTAATAGTCACTCATTTAGTTTTGATCACTTCGGTTTTATGAGTTTTCAAGTTGATCTTATTGATTTTAGATTAAAGTTTTAGATCTAAGAATTAAGAAAGATAGATAAAAAAACTAAGCGTATTATGTTATATACATATATGCATGTTTATGTGTGTACAACTATATCTATATCTATCTATCTGCAGCAGAGTTAGATACTTAATAAAAAAAGAAAAATACCTATAAAATATATAAGGTAATACAATTAAGAATATAAAATATAAATCAGTAATATTAATTGATAGGTAAGATTAAGAAGTGGGTGAGAAATAAGGTAAAGTGCACTAAACTAAAATGAAATAAAATAGAATAGACTATAATAAAACAGAATATAAGGAAATTGAGTAAGATAATATATATAGGCATTTAATTATTTAATTATTGTAGTAAATAATAAGAAAATTATTAATTTTTATGTAAAATTTAAAATTATTAATTCCATCTACTAACTAACTAACTAATGAATTAATTTTATTCAAACAATTTTCACTACATAAATATATGCAAATATAGGGAGGAAATAAGTTCAATCCAGCGACTGACACCCTTTCTAACTCAACAATAAACAACAACATATGCAAATAATAAATAAAATATTTATCAATATTCAAATTTTATTTCTAGCTGCAATATTTTAAGTCTAAAAATTCTTATTTTTTATTTTACTAGAATATCTTGTTCTTTACTTTTCCAGGTTGAATTTCTTGTCCTTTACTTTTCCAGGTTTAATAAAATCTTAAGAATATTACTCTCCATGCGCGCATTTTTACATATAATATAAATATGGAAAATTTAGTTGATACGAATGTGGAAGGTAAAAACAGAAGTGATAAGAGAGAATTGACAAATTCAAGACGAACACCAGTTCTGCAAGCGTTGCTACAAAGGTCTAAAGGGCGCATCCTAGAACGAGGTGCAATAAAAGATGTTGCCACAAATTTCGGTATAGGAAGAAATACTCTAGGCAGAATTTGGTCACGAGCACGAGACAGTTCGTCCGATATATCGATGCCAATGGATACTTTGAGCTGTAAGTTTCTCTGTGGCCGAAAAAAGAAGGACTATAGTTCACAGTTGGCAAAAATAAACACCATTCCTTTGAGAAAAAGAACCACTTTGTGGTCTACTGCTCAAGCATGTGGAATACTTAAGACAGCGTTGATTGCAAGGATGAAAGATGGCGAAATACGGGCACAATCAAATGCTGTAAAACCGCTTCTCACGATAGAAAATATGAAATGTCGCGTTCATTTTTGCTGTTCGCAGTGGGATTTAAATCGAGGAACTTTTAGAGAAATGTTTGATGGCATACATATTGATGAGAAATGGTTTTACATGACGCAACATGCAAGGAAATTTTATTTAGGCAAAGACGAACATGACCCTTTAAGAACCACTAAAAGCAAGCGTTTCATTGCAAAGGTAATGTTTCTTGCTGCCGTGGCTCGACCCCGTTGGGATCCACATCGCAAATGTTACTTTGACGGGAAGATTGGAATTAGGCCATTTGTCAAACAAGAGGCGGATAAACGTAACAGCAAAAACAGGCCTGCTGGAACAATGGTAACTAAAGTCATGGATACAATCACGAAAATTCAGATTCGTGAATTCCTTGTTGAAAAGCTCCTTGTTTCCACACGGAACAAATGGCCAAGTGGATCCATTGCACAACGAATCATAATTCAACAAGATAATGATAAGCCACACGTACATCCAACGTACTGGTGTTCAAACAAGAATCGGAGAGATTAGGGCTGGTTAACCAGCCTGCAAACAGTCCGGATCTGAATGTTCTTGACCTAGGTTACTTCAATACAATACAATCCATTCAATACCAAAAGGCTCCAAAGAATATTGATGAATTAATTGAAGCAGTTGAAACCAGCTTTCGAGAATTAGAAAAATCAAAGTTGAGCAACATTTTCCTGACATTTCAAGAGACAATGGAACAAATAATTTTGGTTGATGGTGGCAACAATTATAGGCTTCAGCATATGTCAAAAGCACAGCTAGAAAAGAAAAGGAAAACTTCCCACTTCAATTTTGATATCAGAAGAATTGAAAAGTAAATTACTACAATTGAATAAATAGTTAGATGTTTTAGTTTTTTGCATTATTTTGTTGTATATTTATTTAGTCATACATTGTACGTACAATCAATTCTCAATTTAATTAAGTATAATTATTTGGTTAACCTGTATTTCCTTTCAAAAGTATTGCCTTATAAAACTTCAAACTTGTATGCACCAAGTATTTCCGACCAAACTGAACATTTTTGGGCACCAACTATTTCCGACCGAAGATAGTATGATGAATATTTGTGCATAATAATCTGAAAAAAGTCAAATTTTACCGCTCTCGTATTTAACAAAATTCAATTTCTTTTTAAATTCCTGAAAATGGAAATTAAATTAAAGATTTAATCCCTAGCGGCCACTGGTTTTAATTTTTTTAGCAGCAAAACAATTTTTACTTGTTAAAAAAAAAATGTTATTATACAGTAGGCACTGCCAACCGAATGTGAAGAATTGTGAAAAAAAGAAAGCATGATTCCACGACGTCAGACTTGTGTTAACTATAGGAACTATTGAAAAGCAGAAGCGACTTAACGATTTTTTAAAACCTTTGTTTATCTTTTTCAAACTGCAATTAATGATTTAATATATATATCTATAAAAGTGAACGTGTCTGTCTGTCTGTCTGTCTGTGTACATTTCCCTACGCAATAACTCTGTAAATTTTTAGTCTATAGACTCGAAATTTGAAATACCGGGTACTGAGATTTGGGAAAATCGATGTGACGGATGTCAGCCAGAAATTTGGCTGTTAAGGGGTCAAATTTCAACGATTTGACCTTTAAGAACTCTACCAAACTCCTCCGACAATTTTGGGTCTAGACACTTGAAATTTTAGATATAGGTTCCTTGAACCTGGATCTAACTTAATAAAGTGATTTGAGCCCGAAACTATAAATTTTAAGGGGTCATAATAGGGGTCAAATTAAAAAAAAAAATACTCTTTTTTTTTTTGCTCAGCATACACCTCCAAACACCCGGGCAACGCCGGACTGAAATGCTAGTAGTTTATAAGCAAGATTAAATGATAACATAATATATCTTTGTTATAATTTTGTAAGGTTTTAAGATTTACGCAGTTTAACGATTAATAATATTATAAACATTTTTATATTAAATATGAAATAGAGTTTTACTGAATGTTCATGTTTGGCTTCCATACTTTTGTTCGGTAAAAAGTGACAAGCAAAATAGGGGGGTTACAAAAATACTTAATATTTGTGCAATAATATTTTCAAATCGCTTTTAATCTGGCGATAAAATAGCTGACAAGAGAAATGTTTATATGAAAACTTAATATTTAAAAACAAATTTAAACACAATTAATTAAAAATATATGTTGTAACGGAACATTTTGAAATAATGGAATTTTAATCATTTTAATCTTTTAAAAATTAATTAATTTTAGGAAGTTTCTTTTTCTTAGCAATTCAGCTGATTATAATATATATTAATTAGAAAAAACGCTATTTAGAAAACATAATGATATTATATCTATCCCATTTTTTAATTGCAACTTTAAGGTAAGTTTTTGTTCAATATGTGTATTTAAATTTTAAAAAAATAATATTTTTTACTTAGTTTAACTCTTATATTTCATAAATAAATAGAAATTTCGATGGATTTAAATATATTTTGTTCAAATTTCGAAAAGGGGAGAACCTTATAAATAATCGTATTTGCGCTTCGAATTTTAGTGCGGACTTTTTTTCCATCCTTAGCAAGTCGCACCCTCTTTACCATCTCAAAATTCTAGAAACTATATATATTAAGACTCTGAGACCTTCTTTTTGCAAACAAAAAGAGAATCTCTTAGGGCTTAATCTAGTTTCTATTTAATAATTAATTCATCCCCCTCTTTTTTTATACACATATTCCCCCTACTTTTTCATCTCGGATTCATTGTTCTCCCTTTTCTTTTTAAAACGTAATTAAGCTCGATTTTAACTCTGTTGAGCGAGCTTCGAAAGCGGTCAGCTGACACGTTCATTTTTATTTTTTAATTTCACAATCTAAAATAAAGATTGTTTTCGAACAAGTTGAAATTTGGTCTTTACATAGCCATAATAAAATTTTTTACCCCGCAAAAATATTTAAATATATATATATATATATATATATATATATATATATATATATATATATATATATATATACGTATGTGTGTGTGTGCATACATACTAAAGACAAAGATTAATGATTTGCAATAGAATAAAAAAGGATCGATATTTTTATCTCTCCCCATCATCTATTCGATTCAGCTATTTCCATATTTTATCACATGTGTATAATCCTCACCATTCCTTATTTTTCTAATCCATTATAATATTTCATTTACCTCGTTACGTGTCTTCCCTCCAAATCATCACCATTCATATTATAGAATCCCTCTTTTTCTCATATCCTTATTCTTTATATCTCTAAATGTCTCTCCAGACTCAAGATAGCTTAAATCCACCTACATTGCACACCCACTGTCAATCACTGTCCTCTATACTGGATACCTTAGTACCCTATAATTATTGCTTTAGCTAGATGTCGCATTGTCATGTTTGCGACCAATCCCCTTAGCCCCTCTTCTGGGGAGAAGCATTAGTCTTCGAAATAGCAAGGTATAAAAAGCATGCGGCACCTTTTTACTTATTACATCGACAAATGAATCTATGTATACCAGTATATGGCATTGTCTTGTTTATAATGCTATTATTATATATTCATATATATTCATATATATATATATATATATATATATATATATATATATATATATATATATGTGTATATATAGATGTATATATACATATACATATATATATATTCATTGTTTTATTTATATATCAATATTTATATTTATATAATGCGATGCCTCTGTTCAGTCTCAAAAGGCAATGGACACCACTGTAAGGGTAGCTGCACGCTTAATTGTGAGGCAAGGTTTGCTCAATTTCAACCACACATATCCTGAATCGGCACTTCTTTTGTCTTATCAAGTGGCAAAGAGAGGCTAAAGACTAAGTGGAAAGATAAGCAAAAAGCAATACTTTGAATCCTCACATGGTTAACCAACGGTGCTTAACTTCAGTTATCTCACGGAAACCGGTGTGTTCGTGTGATCATGCCATATATATATATATATATATATATATATATATATATATATATATATATATATATATATATATATATATATAAAATAAAAAGTATATACGCATTTTATTTGTCTTACATAAGCATTTATATGTCACTACATATTCTAAAGCATGTTTTCGTCGTTGCAAGTAACTAGAGATCTCCTCAGGCAATCTTGCTTATACAAAAGTTTAGTCCGTAATGAAAATTATTCAGCAATTACAAAAAATACTTTAGAAAGTCATATAACGTGTCATTCAGAATAAAAGATTATAACGGCTCTTAATATGTGTGAAGAAGACGGGAAAAAAGAATAAAATGTGTATCGAAAGAAAAGTAACGCAGAAGAAAAACAGAAAGAGAATAGAGGAAGGAATGAAAAAGATTGGAAGAGAAGGAAAAAGAAAAAGGAAACATGAAGAAAAGAAAGAAAAGGGAAAGCGAATTTAGGTAAACAAAATAGCACCGGTAAATTATGCAAACAACTGCATCTCGAACGCAAGACAAGTGGTACAAATATAGGCCGGCAACAGTACTTGAAACGAGAATCACAAAATCCTTTGGGACATGGATATACGAACTGATAAACCCATCCTATTTCTCTATCATCATATTTACCGATTTGAATTTTTTCCAATTCTAATCACTAAAATCTTTCCATTTTTAATTTGAATTCTTTCAAAATTGCTTTTGTCGTTTTGCCTTTACATGTGTATAACACCGCCATTTTTTTTATTTTCAAGCGAACAGAACCCAGCTTCGAAATGCCATGGTATATAGAGGTTCTTCCCTTTCTTCCTCCTTCTGTAACCCTGTTTGACTTGATCAAATAATAACTTTACTCTTTGTCTTCTTAACTTATTCAATTAAGTTGTCAGAGCATATTTTCTCCAGATAGGTTTGCCTTACCATACATTTTTAGAATCATTTTATTAGTTTATATATATATATATATATATATATATATATATATATATATATATATACTTGTTTATTGTTATATAAACATGCTCACATCCCGCTGCTACAAATAGTCACTTGTTTCAATCAAACAACAGATATCATCAGGCAGCGACTTGACTATTCAAAAGTTCAATGAATAATGGATTTTTATTTTAGGTAGGAACTCTTTAGAAGTTAGAGTTAAAAAACTTAAAACACAGGACTTTAATTAAATAAAAAAGTAAAAAGGGAGAGGCAATTTAAATAAAGTTAAAAAATTACAATGGGGAGAGAGTGATTGAGAAGAGGAAAAAGGAATAGAGACAGAAATAGAGAAAGAAAATATAGAGAAAACAAAATAGAGAGAAAAAGAAGAGAGAAAATATATATATATATATACATATATATACATATATATATATATATATATATACATATATATATATGATATAGAGAAGAAAAGAAAAAAGAAATAAATGGTTATAATAAAGAGAATAAAAACTAGAAGGAAAAGGAAAGAATAATGAGATCTAGTTAAATAGGGAAAGAGAGAAAGTAAGAATTTGACAGTATATAGAAAAAGAAAAAGAAAAAGAAAAAACCTGCGTGTCAACCAATTTATGAACAATTATACAATTCAGTAATGAAACATATTATTACAAATACAAACAGAAGATACAATCCAAGCGTCAGAAATGAACGTGTCAAAAAAGGCAGTGAATGTATTCGGCTAGCATATTTATCCTCTTACATACGTCCACGAGTAAAATCAACGCAATTCAAACATACGTCTACCATTAATTAGGCCCTTTATGCTAAATGATATAAGTTTAAAGTTTTCGCGTTTTTATTAGATAAATATATGAATAAAAGAATAAAATAATGATAAAACAATATTAAAATTATTATTAATAACAATAAACATAATAGTGATAATAATAATAATAATAATAATAATAATAATAATAATAATAAAAACAGAATAAAATTAATATTTATTATCTTTTTAATATAACATATTTAGCCATAAGAGGGGATTAAATAAATTAAATAGGTCCAATAATTATAAATAAAAAACTACTAATATTTATGTATATAAAAAAAAGAATACAATACAAATATATATATATATACACACACACATATATATATACCCAAATATACACACACATACACACACACATATATATATATACATATATATATATATACATATACATGCACATAAGTCAAGGTGTAACTATACTATTAAGTTGGAAGTTTAAGCTATATAAGTATAGATATAAAGTCATATTAAATCACAAAATAATACATTCAATACCAGATTACTAATAACACAGATACAAGTACACTTACCTATAAATATATTCAGGCAAAAGAGGTAATTAAATCAACGAAATACTCAAAAATAGCGACGCACAGGTAGATAGTAACCAAATTAAAAATAAGATACATATGTATATACTCACAGAGAACCAACCGACATACTAATAAGCACACATATACATATATATATACATACACATACACACACATATATATATATACATATACACACATACATATATATACATACATACATATATATATGTAATCCTATGTATACACATACATACAAAAAAATACACAAATATATGCACACAATCATATACTAATAAACAACAACGCACACACACATATATACACACACATAAATATGTATAATTTACATAAATTATATATATAGAAATACATAAGAATACAAATAATTTGGCAAGGGTACAGATAGATGCATACACACATAGAAACATACAAATGGATTGAATAAACATGGGAGGGTATACCAAATAGTATAGAAATATATAGATCTAAGTACACAAGGTCATAAAATAAATACATAGACACATACATATACACATAGACACACAGGTATATAAGATAGGAGAAGTAAAGAATGAAATCAGGAGAGGAGAAAGTATATTAATAGAATATTAATAAATTATAGAAATCAGTGACAATTTTTAATTTATTTAAATTTTATATCTAAACTAAATTACTTAAAAGATGGGTTTTATAATGTTTGCAATTAATTGAATTTTCGTGCTTCTTATTTAATAATTTATCTCTTTCTCTAAAAGTAAGTATAAATAATTTCTCATAAAGACATAGGTAGCAAGGCGAGTTTAAAGATGAACAGGTTTTCGCTTTCTTTAAAATTTTCCAATTTACTATTGGGGAGTAACCTTGCTCTACTAGTTCATTGTAATATTTAGACAAGGAAGTTCTATTTTTGTACTCATTATTTTCAAAAGAGCACTTGTGACCGGTAAATCTTTCTTTAAAATTGTTATTTGTCATTCCTATGTAATATTTTTTTCATTCGGATTTTCCTTAGTAGAAATAGTTGCTTGGTACACTACAGAAGTAATTTGACAATTTCCTTTAAGAGGGCATTTTGATTTAATTCTACAGTTACAACTTTCGGTAGCAATGGGTGTGCTATTTTTGTTTAATATTTTGTTATTATGTTTTTTAATTATTTTTTCAAGGTTTTCATTACAGCTATAACTAAGTTTTATTGTATTTTTATTGAAAATTTTATGTAGTATATTATTAATAGGGAAGTGCTTTTTAATTAAGTTTAAGAATTTCATTCCTAGATTTGTTTTAAGTTTCAGATTAAAAGGGGGATTGTACCACAAGATTTTTCTCTTACGGTTTCTATTTGTATTTATGTTTGGGTGTGTTGATTCTATGAACTCAATTTGGGTGTTTTTGTATCCACTATCCTTAAGGGCCCTGTTATAGAAATATTTATGTTTATTAAATGTTTCAAGATTGGAAGAATTGTCACTGATTCTTTTACTAATGGATTTGGGGATATGCCTAATGATAGATTTTGGGTGATTTGATAAGGGGTGTACATAAATTGGGTTTGAGTTTTCCTTCCTATATGGTTGGTAGATGCCTTTCCTTAAATCAAAGTTCACATCCAAAAAATTTACAGTTTTAACATCTGATATAATTTAATTCTACGGAATTCATTTAAGATAATCTTTTTGGTTCTTTCACATTTAGGGCCGTTGGATTCCTTGATGATCATCAGTCCATCATCACGATACAAGCCTATATCCATGACATTGATGTCTTTGGTTAAGTATGAATAGACCTACTAAGTCTGTCATTTCAGCCGAATCCAAAGACCCCATGGAAATGTCAAACAGGTCATTTTGATCTTTTTTCAACCACTGATCATTTCCACTAATTAATGTAGTATTTCTACATGTCCGTATAATTTCAATTTCAGTGTCTTTTATATCAGACAGGAGTTTAGCAAACTCCCTCACCTCTTCGAATAGTTCCTTAGATATGGAGGGATAGTAATTCACAATATCGAATTGTAAGAAAGTACAATTCTTTTTATTATGTATATTGGAAAACCATTTAATGGTATCCGCTGTGTTAATCCATAGATTTAGCTTATATGTTGATTTAATTTGATAGTTAACTCTTTCTATTATATTTTTACTTAATTTACCAATTTCGGGTTTCGTAGGATTAATTAATCTAGTTGTAGGTTTATTGTCAAAATTTATCTTATGGTCTTTAAGCAAAATATATGACTGTTTTTTTGTAAAATTCCCACTCTATTACTAATTTTAAGTCTGTCAGTTATTTCTTTACTATCCTTGTCAATTTTTTTGCAAATATCTATATTTGATTTTTTGTAATTTTTTGTAATATTTTCTTTAATAAGCTTGTTATATTCATGTGTAGTTAGTTTGTAGAAATTTTGCGTCTTATCTGCTTTAACGTAAAGGTAATCCGAGGTGTTGATTTTCTTAATGGTAAAATCCAACTGTTTTTGAAAATGATTCTTTTTCCTATGGAAAGACAGGCCCCCAATAAGATCCATAATGTCTGCTTCAAAAGCATCCAATTGGTCGATATGTGGTGCCGAATCTCGATTTTTGAAACCAATCTTTCTGTATTTCTGTCTCTATTCCTTTTTCCTCTTCTCAATCACTCTCTCCCCATTGTAATTTTTTAACTTTATTTAAATTGCCTCTCCCTTTTTACTTTTTTATTTAATTAAAGTCCTGTGTTTTAAGTTTTTTAACTCCAACTTCTAAAGAGTTCCTACCTAAAATAAAAATCCATTATTCATTGAACTTTTGAATAGTCAAGTCGCTGCCTGATGATATCTGTTGTTTGATTGAAACAAGTGGCTATTTGTAGCAGCGGGATGTGAGCATGTTTATATAACAATAAACAAGTATTATCAGCTCTTTTTATTGAGCACTATCTAACAACCTCGTTGAATTCATTAGTCCATTACTTTTGAATATAAAAAAAACCCGAGTATATATATATATATATATATATATATATATATATATATATATATATACATTATATGTATATTTATATATATATTTATATATTTAAGAAAGAAACTCGGTTCATTAAAGTTGACATAGAAAGTCGGTCACCACATAAGTTCGCATGCGAATATCATGATACTCTAATCATTAGATCACTATCGCGGGATGATACGTCATTCAAAAAATAAATTTTAAAAAATTTCCACAATATTTTTCGCGGTTGAGATTGGCTGTGAGGTTAATTCCTTGCTAATGGAATTAGAAATGGCTTCGTGGCCGGTCTCGAATCTTCGAACCGGTAATAATCACGTAAAGATATATAGATTTGCATATATAAATTAAGAAATATAGATTTATATGCATACTACAACGATACCCGACGTTGTCCGGGGTGGAATGATTATCAACAAATGTTTCACACTCCCATGTTTTCACTCTTATCGAAATTGGTGCCATCACCAATTTTCCATCTTGCTGAAATCGCCCATTTTCCATTTTCGTGAAATCACCCATTTTTCACTTTGGTGAAATCACCCATTTTTCATTTTGGTGAAATCGCCCATTTTCATTTTTGGTGAAATCACACATTTTTCATTTTGGTGAAATCGCCCATTTTTCATTTTGGTGAAATCCCCCATTTTTCATTTTGGTGAAATCACCTATTTTTTATTATGGTGAAATCATTCATTTTTCATTTTGCTGAAATCGCTCATTTTTCATTTTGGCGAAATCACCCATTTTTCATTTTGGTGAAATCGCCCATTTTTCATTTTGGTGAAATCGCCCAATTTTTCATTTTGGTGAAATCGCCCAGTTTTCATTTTGATGAAATCGCCCATTTTTCATTTTGATGAAATCGCCCATTTTTCATTTCGGCGAAATCACCCATTTTTCATTTTTGTGAAATCACCAATTTTTATTTTGGTGAAATCGCCAATTTTTTTATTTTTGTGAAATCACCCATTTTTAATATTGGCGAAATCACCCATTTTTCATTTTGGTGCAATCGCCCATTTTTCATTTTGCTGAAATCGCCCATTTTTCATTTTGGTGAAATCGTCCATTTTTCTTTTTTGTGAAATCGCCCATTTTTCATTTTGGTGAAATCGCCAATTTTTTATTTTTGTGAAATCACCCATTTTTCAATTCGATGAAATTACCCATTTTTCATTTTGGTGAAATCGCCAATTTTTTATTTTGGTGAAATAAACCATTTTTCATTTTGGTGAAATCACCCATTTTTAATTTTGGTGAAATCACCCATTTTTCATTTTGGTGAAATCAACCATTTTTCATTTTGGTGAAATCGCCCGTTTTTCATTTTGGTGAAATCACCTATTTTTCATTTTGGTGAAATCATTCATTTTTCATTTTGCTGAAATCACCCATTTTTCATTTTGGTGAAATCGCCCATTTTTCATTTTGGTGAAATCACCCATTTTTCATTTTGGTGAAATCACGCATTTTTCATTTTGGTGAAATCACCCATTTTTCATTTTGATGAAATCGCCCATTTTTCAATTCAGTGAAATCACCTATTTTTTTTATTTTGGTGAAATCATTAATTTTTCATTTTGCTGAAATCACCCATTTTTCACTTTGGTGAAATCACCCATTTTTCATTTTGGTGAAATCGCCCATTTTCATTTTTGGTGAAATCACACATTTTTCATTTTGGTGAAATCGCCCATTTTTCATTTTGGTGAAACCCCCCATTTTTCATTTTGGTGAAATCACCTATTTTTTATTTTGGTGAAATCATTTATTTTTCATTTTGGTGAAATAACTCATTTTTTCATTTTGGTGAAATCACCCATTTTTCATTTTGCTGAATTCGCCAATTTTTCATTTTGGTGAAATCGCCAATTTTTCATTTTGATGAAATCACGCAATTTTCATTTTAGCGACATTGCGCATTTTTCATTTTGGTGAAATCCCCAATTTTTCATTTTGGTGTTATCGCCAATTTTTCATTTTGATAAAATCGCCCATTTTTCATTTTGGTGAAATCAACCATTTTTCTGTTTGGTGAAATCACCCATTTTTCATTTTGGTGAAATCACCTATTTTTCATTTTGCTGAAATCGCCAATTTTTCATTTTGTTGAAATCGCCGATTTTCTTTTTGATGAAATCGTCCATTTTTCATTTTGGTGAAATCACCCATTTTTCATTTTGGTGAAATCATCCATTTTTACTTTTGGTAAAATCGCCCATTTTTCATTTTGGTAAAATCGCTAATTTTTCATTTTGGTGAAATAACCAATTTTTCATTTTTGTGAAATCACCCATTTTTATTTTGGTGAAATCGCCAAATTTTTATTTTGGTGAACTCACCCATTTTTAATATTGGTGAAATCACCAATTTTTAATTTTGGTGAAATCGACCATTTTTCTTTTTGGTGAAATCGCCCATTTTTCATTTTGGTGAAATCGTCCATTTTTCTTTTTGGTGAAATCGCCCATTTTTCATTTTGGTGAAATCACCCATTTTTTATTTCGGTGAAATTGCCATTTTGGTGAAATCACCCAATTTTCATTTTGGCGACATTGCCAATTTTTCATATTTGTGAAATCACCCATTTTTCATTTTGGTTAACTTGCCCATTTTTCATTTTTGTGAAATCGCCCATTTTTCATTTTGGTGAAATCACCCATTTACATTATGTCTGTGTGTGTGTGTGTGTGTGTATGTGTATTTATATTTCCAACTTTATTGTATAAAGAACTGTATTTCTTGGATTTCCCTAATAGGTTCCTTAATAATTTCAATATATCACCATCTTCCTCTCACGCCTTATTATTTCGTTCCTAATGTAGCTGTTGCTTCACATCGCATCCCTAGTATGTTACTTAGTATCTTTTCTTTTCTTTTTATAAGAAGCATCATGCTTCGAAACACCATAGTAAAAAGGTTTTATCTATCCTACACCCCTAATTGATGTAAAATCCATATTGAGCATACGAAAAAAATTTATAGGCATTGGTATATTTTTTTATATTGTCATTTTTTTAATTTCTTCCTATTCTCTCTCTCTCTCTATTTCTCTCTCTCTCTCTCTCTCTCTCTCTATATATATATATATATATATTTATAATTTATATATATTCCTATATAATATACATTATATATTAATGCCATCAATAATCGTGCATGCCAACTTACTTAAAGGAATAAATTGTAATGCGATCAACGTCTCGAAATTTGGAATATAGACTTTTTCATGTATTTATATATATACATATATATATATTTATATATATATACATATGCATATTTTTTATAAATTTATGTTTCTATATATATTTCTATATATATTTATATATGTATATATGTTTTATATATGTATTTATATATATTTATATTTATAAATATATTTATACATATATGTCTATATATATATATATATATATATATATATATATATATATACATGCATATATATATATATATATATAAGACACAAAAATATATTTAACGTGTAGAATTTTTGTTGTTTTTTAACACTAGTTCGGTTAATAATCGTATTCAACTTTGAAGATCTTTTTCCTTAGAAAATCGTCCGTATTTTAAGGGGCTATTTTAAGGGGGTAGCGTAAAAAAATATTCATTATAAAACAGTTATCTACGGATATGCATGTTTCGACGTTTCACCTATCGTCACCAGACCTTCACTGATTCTAGGAATCGGACCTGAGATTATTTGTATTTTGAATTAGTGCGTATAAGTAAAATAAAATTATAAATATAGTCAACCACATTCAGTACTGTTTCGCAGCTGATCAGTGCGGCTAGACAGGCAACTGTCTCAAGCCAGGATCGAAACCCGACCGCCTAAATGACAATCAGGGCTTCACCATTGCGCTATACGGCTGCTGCTATGTGGGTAATGGATTTATATATTTATTTATAATTTTATTTTACTTATAAAGATGTCATAACTTGTGTTTTGTTTGGCCGCATATATATATATATATATATATATATATATATATATATATATATATATATATATATATATATATACATCTCTTCATATTCAGCATAAATATATCGAAATGTAAAGATTTTCGTGGTGTGTCGGAGAGAGGTAAATATCGTAAGGTTGTGTATTTCATAGAACGCTAATATTGTCATGCCGAGGAAACCGGGCCATTTAGCTGTCGGACAGGCACATTTTTGGTAGTCTCCTAGACCTTGTTGCCTGGATTGTGTATTGGTGCAAGCTTATCGCATCTTGCCTTGGGTACTCTCACCATGATTGCCAACGAGGTTACTCAAACTTATTTTGCAAGATCAGAGTGTTTTCCCTTGAGTGGCTCTGACTCATTTATCCCATCTTCCTAACTTGTGTCGTATCCTCTCGCGGTTAAAGAAAGGTTAATGTTTTTTTTATCGTATCCGTGTTCCAGTCAGTCTTAGTAACTCTGTCGGATTACAACAACTTGACGACTAGGAACTCGAATACATAATGCATACATAATACATAATTATATAAAATACATCGTACATACATAATACATACATAACACATAATACATACTTATATAAAATACTACAACACAGCAAATCAGTAATTACACACCGAAATGATTTACAACGAAGTAGCATTCTCCATGACTAAGATATTTTAACTGGGGATACGAAATACCTCACTTTACGAAAATACCTCACTTTACGAAAATACCCCACTTTACACCTAAAGGTGTAAACAGGAAAAAATCGTTTTCTTGAGAAATCTTTCAAATCTTGAAGAACTTTCCATTTAAAATTCAAATAATAAATTGGTAAGCAAGATTCCTCTAATCATTTTTTTTGTTTAAAGTACAGCATAAAACTGTAACCAGTAGTATTACAACGGTTTGCAGAAAAAAGTTTTTTTTGGAATTAAGTTTTTTTTTTTCTTAAAAAAAAAGTCCAGAAATAAAGTCGAGAAATAACGCGGCTACGATGAGAACAATAAAAAAGTGAACAAAAAAGTAAAAACGTTACAGAGTTGCATGTAAAGAAATTATGTTTGAACGCAAACAAAAAGAGGTTGAAGTGTTAAGGAAAACCAATCCGATCCGCAAGTAGGATTAACAAAGTTTTATCGACTATATCAGTTTCGTATAAACGTAAAAATAGCAAATTAACTGAACTTTCGCAGCGGAATTGAGTCATTCAGAAAATATTATATGATATTACTAAAAAACGCATACCTTAAATGAACTTGTAAAGGATAGTCGATATCATACAACGTCCGAGACATACTTATAAGCACCACCAAACCCAGTTTAAAAAACGTCACTCGGATTATACTAGCGACATATACCTAGAGGGGAAGAGCCGATCGACGCTATTACTGAGATGTCCAACCTATCGAAACTAACACCAGAACAGAGACGGTCGGACAGAAAAAGAAAATTCGCCGACCCACAGAAGAGGAAAAGGTATTAACATCAAAAAGGCTTGGAATGGGAAGCTGTGCAGACTCATCCATACACAGGATATCATGAACTCTTTTAAATAGTATAAACATATTGAGAGGTAATGATTATCGTGGTGTATGTGTATATTTCGTAAACGTCAATATGGCGTTCTACGAAATATACACATACACCACGATAATCATTACCTCACAGCTATACTATTTAAACTCCCGTTCTCTATCTATTCTGTCTTGCTGTGAATACAAACATCTTTCTCTAAACTATATCCATGTTCGTGTCTTAGAGTGACCTTATTTAACATTATGTGTTCCCCTCCTCTCCCTCTCTCTCTCTCTCTCACTTATAGAGCCAATACTCTATTAATTATATTCTACTTAATATATAGTAATGATTTAAAAACTGTTTTTAAAATATAACTTGAGTTCCATTGAAACCGAAACATATAGGGCTCTAGCTTTATTCATAACAATCTTCACTATATACTAACGAATATAAAATTTAGAAAATGAAGTAGTAAGATATAAACGTGTTTTTGCGATTGTACAGAAATAACACATTAAGTCGACTTACGCCTGCCAAGTTTTATTTTTATTTTCAATTTCGACTCCCCTTACAGTTATTTTTACAAGATCAAAATCAAATGAGATTTGCTACACAGGTTCAAATCTGTAGAACAAAAATCGACAGCAAAAATACCAAAAGAGACAATATGTAGTACGAAGCCAAGAAAAAATAGCAAAAGGGAAGAAAATATGTTTTCAGTTGAGTTAAATTTCCAGAGAAAATTAATTTAGGACGAGAATTAAAAAAAAGAAATTAACCAAAATTAGAAAATTTCTTTGATTTCCAAAAACATAAACAATAACTTTCTTTTATAAAACGCATTGTTCTTTTTTATGTGAGTGTATCAATTTGATTCTCGAGCAAGACGATATTCAAAGATCCATTCCTTTTTGTTTTATTTCTTCAACATTTGTAATTAGTCCGAACTCAAAGTATCACACAACTTGCAGGTGTCCAGTACGACTATTATTACAACTACTACAATCGCCACGAAAACTAGTAGCACTACAACTCTTACTAAAACCATTGTCAGTATATTCACCTTTTCTTCCTACTAGTACTACTACTGCTATCATTTCTTACGTTTCTCCGCATGGACATTCATTTGAGTTTTTTTTTTTATCCGCGAGAAGTTTTCACAGATCCACCCGCCGTCGTTCGCCTATGTAGCAGCCAGGATTATTTTTAATTATAAATTACCAGCTTCTAATTTCTATTAGCGAAAAGGTAAGTTTCATTAATTAAGATCTGTATATGGTAATTGTATTTTATAGGTAATTAGAATTATGTTTGTATTTATTTTATACATTCTTTATATGCATTTTCTACTTTTTATATTTTCTGTTTGACAAATCCTGAAACTTTTGACGCTATTTGCATGTATTTTTTCGTGCACTAGTATACATGCATATATATATATATATATATATATATATATATATATATATATATATATATATATATATATATAATGTGTGTGTGTGTGTGAAATAAAATGAGGTCTAACCATAACATTTTTGTGTTTTACTGTAGACCCGGTCGGACTAATATAGTGTTCCTGTCTTATGCATTTGTATATATTTTAAACTTGCTTAAAAAATATGATTTAGTTTTTTACATACTTTTGTAATAGGGTATTCGAATTGATATAACCCATATATATATATATATATATATATATATATATATATACACACATATATATATGTATATATATTATAATTATTTCGATAATTTGAATAAACTTACGCATATGTGTATGCACCTGCAATTCTCCCATTCGAAAATTCCTAAAGTTTAAGAACTTTATGGTCGATGTAACATCCGATTTGTTAATGCATTAGTTCGTACTCGGCAATTTATATATGAAATCCAAGAATTTATATAATTTCCAACTGATTAATAAATTATATATATATATATATATATATATATATATATATATATATATATATATATATATATACACTTATGGGTGGTTGGTTCTACACTAAGCCTTCACCACTATAAGCAAATCATCTGTATGGATTTCCGAAGAACTTAGTTGTTGTGGCGGAATCTCATACGTGGAATACGAGAGTCCATCATATACTTTTTTTTAGATGAACATGTATATATATGTAATCAATATATCTAATACATTTTTACGTAATCTATCTATATATCTATAAAAGTGAACCTGTCTGTGTATCTGTGTGTCTATGTGCCTGCCTGTCTCTGTGTGTACATTTCCCTACGCAATAACTCTGTCAATTTTAAGTCTACAGACTCGCAATTTGATATAAAGGGTACTGAGATTTGGGAAAATCGTTGTGATCCGTTTTCGGTCAGAAATTTGGCTGTTCAGGGATCAAAGTTCAACGATTTGACTTTTGAGAACTCTACCACACTCCTCCGAAATTTTGGGTCTAAACACTTGAAATTTTTAGATATGTTCCTTGGTCATGGATCTAACTTGATTTAAGCCCAAAACAATAAATTTTAAGGGGTCATAATAGAGGTCAAAGTTTTTTTAAAAATTGGCCTCTGTGGTCTCTACCAAATTACTCAGACAATTTCGTGTCTAAACATTTGAAATTTGATAAAGGTTATTCAGGGATAGGGCAAGCCTTTTCAGCGGTTTGGGTCGAAAACTTTTTAGTTACCAATATATAAATGTATGTATGTATGTTTTCATGTCTGTCCAAAACTTTCGACAGAGGTGACAGATTTTACCAAGATAAGTACCAGACGACAAATATCGAAATATTGGCTTAAACATTAATGTCTTCACCTTCAACTGGTCACTTTTCTACAGGGTGGGTCGCTTTTTTTCGCCGATATTTTTGAAAGATATCCTCTCCTTTCGATTGTCTAGCCTTAATTTAAACCTAAGTCACTTCAGTTTGACGGTGGTCGTAACTGCAAAGACGTCAGGTTGTCTTTCCCGTTTTTTCCTCCTTCTCGGTACGGGTTCGAGCCTGCCTTCCTGGTACCACTTTTTTTCTTTATTTGCTAAACATACACATCCAAACACCCGGCAACGTCGGACTGAAATGCTAGTATGTATATAAATATAAATACATATATGTATATATGTGTGAGTGTGTAACGTGTATATATATATATATATATATATATATATATATATATATATACATGTAATATGTATACATGTAATATATATATATATGTTATAGATATATATGTAACTAGCATTTCATCTCGGCCTTGGCCGGGGGTTTGGATGTGTGTGTTGAGAAAAAAAAAGTTGTAATAGGAAGGCAGGTTCGAATCCGTGCTGCGAAGATGGAAAAGAACGGGGGAAAAACCTGACATCTTTACTATTACGACCACCGCCAAACCGGAATTGTTGTAGGTTTTAATTAAGGCTAGAGAATCGAAAGGAGAGGATGACTTTCAAAAATATCGTCGAAAAAAGCGACTCTCCCCTGTAGATATGTGCCCTATTTAAGGTGAATATATGAATGTTTTTAGCCAATATTTCAATATTTGTCGTCTGAAAGGTCGAACTTCATAACGATACTGATCTTGTAAAAATCCGTAGCCTCTGTCGAAAGTTTTAGGCAGACATGAAAACATACATGCATACATACATATATTTATATATTGGTAACTAAAAATTTTAGAACCAAACCGATTAAAAAGCTTGCCCTATCTCTGAATACCTCTTATGCAAATTTTCCAATGTTTAGACCAGAAATTGTCTGCGTAATTTGGTAGAGACCGCAGAGGCCAAATTCTTTTTAACTTTGACCCCTATTATAACCCCTGAACATTTATTGTTTTGGCTCAAATAAAGTTATTAAGTTAGATCAATTTCTAAGGAACCTATATCTAAAATTTCAATTGTTTAGACCCAAAATTGTCGGAGAAGTTTGGTAGAGTTCTCAAATGACAAATTGTTGAACTTTGACTCCTTAACAGCCAAATTTCTGACCGAAAACGGACTACAAAGATTTTCCGAAACCTCAGTACTCTGTATATCAAATTTCGAGTTTGTAGACTTAAAATTAACAGAGTTATTGCGTAGGGAAATGTATACACACACACAGATACACAGACACGTTCACTTTTATAGATACTAGCATTTCAGCCCGGCGTTGCCCGGTGTTTGAGGTGTGTGTTTAGCAATAAAAAAGTGGTCATTTTTTTTAATTTGATCCCTATTATGACCCCTTAACATCTATTGTTTTGGGCTTAATTCAAGTTATTAAGTTAGATCCGTGGTCAAAGAACTTACATCTAAAATTTCAAGTGTTTAGACCCAAAATTGTCGGAGGAGTTTGGTAGAATTCTCAAAGGTCCAATCGTTGAACTTTGACCCCTTAACAGCCAAATTTCTGGCCGAAAACCGATCATAGAGATGTTTCCAAATCTCAGTACGCTGTATATCAAATTTCGAGTCTGTAGAATGAAAGTTAACAGAGTTCTTGCGAAGTAAAATGTACACAGACACAGACACGTTCACTTATATATATATATATATATATATATATATATATATATATATATATATATATATATATATATATATATATATATATTTATTATCATTTCAGCCCGGCGTTGCCCGGGTGTTTGGAAGTGTATGTTGAGCAAAAAAACAAAAAACAAAGAAAAACAGATAGTTGTAGGCAGGGAGGTTCGAACCCGTACTGCGGAGAAGGAAAAGAACATGAAAAAAAACGTGACGTATTTGCTGTTTCGCCCATCGCCAAATCAGAAGTTATGCAGCTTTAAATTAAGGCTCGTCATTCGAAAAGAGAGGATGGCTTTCAAAAACATCGAAGGAAAAGTGTCCAGTTGAGGGTGAAGTGATTTTTTTAGCCAATTTTTCCATATTTGTCGTCTGAAGGGTCGGCTTCACAACGACATCGATCTCGTAAAAATCCGTCGCCTGTCGAAAGTTTTAGACAGACAAACATACACACATATATACATCCATTTAAACAAACAGGTGAGATTTATATTATAGATTATATTGGACGCAATATATAGTAATGATTTTAAAAAGTTTTGAAAATAAACAAAGACTCGTGCACCACCACCGAGAATCGAGCCAAAACCTTCAGCTTACGAATTGTTTTTGCCTTCGTAAATTAAAATAAAGTAAATTTGCCAGGTGAAGGTCGAACGCGGCGTTCGACCTTCACCTGGCAAATTGTCTTTATTTTAATTTTCACAATTTTCAACCGATTTTTCCGGGCTAAACCCAAATATAAAGTTTTGTATGGATTCAAATATATGAAGTTTCATGTCTGCAGACCAAAAACTCTAGGAAGAGTTTGTTAGCCATTTTTTTAAAATATATACGAATGCATAAATATATATGGAAACAATTTTGTGTTTACTATAAACTTTTACGCAAATATTATGCAAGTATAAATCATGTAGAATGTCTGCATTAATATAATTACACATAAGTATAACTAAAAATTATCACCTCCCCATAAGAAAACCGAAGAAATTGATAGGGAATTAATTAAAATGAATGTTTAAAAGAATATGCAAATTAGCTAGATCTTCTGCTCGTGAATGCAATGCCGCGCCCAATACATAACAAAATTGTATTTTCTTTTTTAAATAAATAGAGAAAGAGGTTTTAATATGAAGATCAATACGCACGCTTGAAAAACGAATTTATAGGAGTATATATATATATATATATATATATATATATATATATATATTAGTGACCTAGTATGGCCGCAGGGGAGACATCGAAGCAGCAAAACTTAGGCTGGCTTGCAGGACACTATATCTACCTATGTAGGCAAATGTGGCCATATTTGAAAATATAGTTTTTTTTGTTTTTTTTTACCAATTTAAAAATAATTTTAACCATAGAATATTATTACCCAAAATCTGTTAAACGTTGAAATTAGATCCATTGTCAGGGAAAAAGAAATAAACACAGAAAGTCAAGACCATAAGCCGGTGGGGGGTGTTTATTTTATTATCTGGTTTATTTCTGTTTATATTCATTTTCATACACCCGAAAACCTATCGGAAACAAGTTTTTTTAAGGTAGGTTTTGTGTTGGTCTACCAGGATACAATAAACACTACCTTTATAAAAATAACAGACCCCCAATACACAAACACACACACACACACACACATACAAAAAAAAAGATGGTCATATAGTGGGTGCTTCTTTTACGTAAAATAAATATAGAAAACTGATCCTTCACTATTTAAAACTATAATTTCTTATCTTGAATATCCTGGAATTTTAAACGTAATTTTCGATTTCAATATCCTCGAAAACCTATAATAGTGGTGATTTTACAGGAATTTTTAGGGTGGAAACATACTGCTCCTTTATCGAAACATTTTATGACTGTAAAAATGTGCCCAAAGTAGGCTCTGGATGATGGATGACCCCCTTAATGTGCGACGTTAAAGGCGTCTGCACAATTGAGGTCATTACCTTTCCATCGAGCTGTCATTTGTTTAATTCTGATCAATAGTCGCTGAGATTAAGAATTTATAAAATTGCCAAAAATATAGTCCAAATTGAATATTGAAATGCTTATATCTTTGGTTCTATGAGACGAAACTACGTGATATTTCACGCTTTTTAAAGATTAAAATACTATTCTATGGTTAACATTTTATGACAATTGGTAAAAGAAGAACCTATATTTTTTAAAAAGGCAAATTTTGGCATATTTTATTACCAGACGGATGCAGTTTTGCTGCTTCTGTTGTATCCCCTGTGGCTTTGCCTGGTTATTAATATATCTATAGAAATATATTTCCACAAAACCGTTCCCTATTTGGTTTTTATGCGAGTTAGTAATAATTTTCCCTTTTACCAATTTGGTACTCCCAAATGGAGAGCGGCATATAAATTGTTTAAAATATAATTATCTACTGCCACATAGTGGCTGAATCTAAGGAGAAAATAGTCAAAGGAAAAATATTCCAAACTCGCATTTAGGTAATAATGTACTTTCGTATAAATAATTAAATTGATTCAAAAGTATCTAAAAAAACAACTCATAAATAACATCTACATAAAATGCGATAGACCCAGCAGTCTCGGGGGATAACACAGGGGTAGAGGTTTAGACTTTTAACCATTTGTCTTGATTTCGAATCTTGCAATATTAAGGCATTCTGATAAGTCGTAGACGACGAAACACGCCGCAGTGGATAACTAATATTTTAACAATATTTATGCCTCTACCCATTTGGGAGTACCAAATTAGTAATAGGAAAATTCTCCGCCCCCTCCCACCAAATGTAAATATAAAAAAATACACTTTTATATAAATATTTAGATGCATTAAAAGTAACCAGCCACTTTTTCCTCATTGTACCATCTGCTCAAGATCAGAGGAGAGAAAATCAGATAGAACTTGATGTGCTGCCATAGATGGTAATGTCGTCAGCAAAAATGTCTACGAATGATCTAAGGATGTGATTTAGAAGATCATTAATATAGATCATGAAGAAAGTTGGACTCAGGATGGACCCCTGAGGGACTCCAGCATTAATAATATGAGCTTCTGATTTCTTCCCATCAACCACTACTCTTATGAACCAATCAGAGAGAAATGGTTTAATAATTGAAAAGATATTTCCAGCTATACGATCTTGTGAAGTAGACCTTTATGTCATACCTTATCAAAGGCCTTTGATATGTCAAGAGAAATTGCCGTAGAAAGGAAGCCTCCGTCGAGAGATTCGCTCATCATATGAGATATAATTGTAAGCAAATTGCTGTAGATCTAGCAGAACGGAATCCATATTGCATGTCACTACTAAGGTTATTCTTGCTGAGGTGGTTGACTACGCCACTATTTAACACAGATTCAAGTAACTTATTCATGAGGCCCAGGAATCTTATTGGTCTGTACTGAGAGGGACATGACAGATCATCTGAATTTTAAAATACACAGCCATACCGATGAGATTTTCCAGGGTGGGTGGAAGCAATTCTCCTTAAGAAAACGCTTAAACAGCTTTGTAAGTATGGGAGCTATTTCTGATTGAAGCTTTTTGAGCACTATAATTGGAATGCCGTCGGGTTTTTGATTAACTTGGAAACACCACACACAGATATTTGTATGTCGCATATCGTGTTTACTGACACAAGAGGAAATACGGGGGGGGCTTGGTCGCATACGATAGAATTTGCTGCAATATTCTTTGCAAAGTGCTTGGCTTTATCTGATGCTGGCGCGATTATTTCAGGTTCATTGATGATAGTTGGGATAGAACACACGCTTCTGTTCAGGATCCTGTTTTCTATTTGCCAAACATGGTGGGAACCAAGCTGCTGTGCGGCCACTTTGGTCTTCACAAACTGAGCATACAACTCTCTTGCAATTTTTATTACTCTTTTACAGTGGTTGTTGGCAGTCCTAAAAGTGGTTTTAGTCTCAGTACATCTGTTAAGTTGGAAGCAATGAAAAAAGTGATTTCAGTGCGCAATGGTAGCAGCATATTCTAGAGAGAACCACGGCTGGCTGTTTGGTTTTTGCTTGAATTTTTTCGAGGGTTTAAAACGGTCTATACCTACAATTAACCATTCCGTAAGGTCTGATACTATAGAGGACACATCCTTTTTAAACATGGAACGAAGAGGTAGATCTGATATAAATGAACGAAATCTACCACAGTTGAGTATAAAGTATCAATATACTGTACGATCGAGGCGTACGTCTGAGGAAATTACAGTTCGTTTGTATTTTAACTGATACAACAGGGTGGTCGGAAGACCCCAGTGGAGACAGGACAGAAGATGAACATAGCTCAGGGAAGTTGTGAGAAAAAGGTCTAGAAGGCTTGCATACTGACCGTTAGTATCAGGCACACGGGTGGGTTCTTAAACAATCTGAGTAAGGTCATAAGCAATGGAGAAATCATGACAGAACCTCTCATCATCTGTCTTGTTTGAGTGGGTTAACAATTCAACACTGTGAATATTGAAGTCTCCACAGACGTGAATATTAGCCGATGGATGAGCAGATAGGATATGGTCAATTTTCTCAGATATACTCTTAAAGATAGTAACTCCGCTATTGTGGGGGCGATAGAGGGCGAATATAAACGCAGTTATGTGAGCAAGTGCAACCCGGAATCACATATAGGGTAATTTAGGATTGTGTCTGGAGATGTCCCTCCACATGGAAAGCCATCTTTAATGTAGGTACATATTCCATGCCCATGGCGATCTTTGGAGTCAGATTTAAATGTTAAATTAGAGTATCCTTCAATTTCAAACTATTCTAGGGAAATAGTCGGTCCAATACCAGTTCCACCTCGAAATAATAGGTCTGGTTTAATCTCCTGTACTTGAGTTTCAACCTCTGCAAAGTTGGAACGTAGACCCCTGATGTTAGAGAAGGAGACATAGTAATGGACGTTTACGTTGGAAGTTGAAGATATGGGTTTAATCGTGTGTTTTTTTTTCTGAAAACCTTTCATGGTAGTTTTTTGTCATTTATGGAATAGGTTAATAGACTTGCTTAAGGCAGGGCAGAGAGGGAAAGTAAAAGAGAAAAAGAGACGAAGAAATATGTTGTTTTGTAAATACATAAGGTAAAGCCGTAACAATTACCCACTAATGGGGCATCAAGAAGCGCCACCATCAGCTACTACATAATACCTGTATATATACACACATAAACACATATATCTGAGTATATATTTGTATGTATATATATATGTGAAAATGTATATATGTGTGTATATATTTTTATATGTATATATGTGTGTATATGTATATATAGAGATAGATAGATAGATATAGATATATGTATGTGTGTGCGTGTATACATATAGGTTCGATATGTTTATATCATCAAGTTGACAATAAAGTTCTTGCGGTTTTAACTTTTAAATTCAGATAATCAGTTCTCGGCTCAAACAAAAATTATTGATCCAAACATGACTATTATAATCAACACCCTTTTTCCAACGCAAAACTTATGTATTTATACTTATGTCCTAAAAATCTTGCGTTTTTGGTGGTAATGAAATCGCTGAGGTTTTTGAAGCATTTCTCACGTAGATGATTGCTGAGATGCTTCAAAAAGTGCGAGTCAGTAGGTGAGAGGTTTGGAGAGTATGGCGGATGAGGCAGAGTTTCGTAGCCCAATTCGTCAAACTTCTGCAGAGTCGGTTTAACAACATTCAGTTGCGCATTGTCGTGATCAAGGATTGTGCCATTTCTGTTGTTGCTGCTGGATTTCTGATGCATATCATCCATTTGTTGACAGTACTTTTCCGTTGTAATGATTTCCCTTCCATTCATAAAACTACAATGAACAAGACCGGTGGTAGACAACCAAACAGTCAGCATGACCTTCTTTTGGCGCAACTTTAGCTGCGGGAAGTGTCGTTGAGCTTCGTCCGCGTCCAACCACTGATCTTAGCGTCTCCGGTTGTCGTAAAGAACCCACTTTTAATCGCAAGTCATAACCCGGTCGAGAAACTGGTCGTTCTTGTTGCGTTAAAGAAACGAAGAGGACACTTCATAACAACTTTTTTTCGGTTGTCGTTTAATTCTTGAATTACACATTTTTCAAGGGGGTTCGTCTTTCCAATCTCTCTCAAGTGGTTGGAAATCGCCTTATACGTACGTTTGATTCAGAAACAAGTTCTCAAATAGTTGTGCGAGGATTGGATTCGATTAAGGCTCTTGATTGATTGTTGTCAACATTCGATGGTCGACCACTGCGCTCATCATCTTCAAGACTCCCATTGTTGTCACGAAATTTCTTGAACAACCATTGTGCTGTGCGTTCAGTAGTGGTTCCTGTGCCAAACACTTCGTTAACATCGCAAGCTGTTCCACTATTTGATGTCAGAATGAAAAAATTCCGCAAGAACTTGCTTCTCAACATAATATTATGCACATGATTCAGTAATTAACCCAACAGTTTGATATCTGGTACATAGTTGCTAATCGTAAGGTATCTATAACATAGTTGCTAATCGTAAGGTATCTGGAATATAGTTGCTAATCGTAAGGTATCTGGAACATAGTTGCTAATCGTAAAGTATCTGGAACATAGTTGCTAATCGTAAGGTATCTGGAACATAGTTGCTAATCGTAAGATATCTGGAACATAGTTGCTAATCGTAAGATATCTGGAACATAGTGGCTAATCGTAAGATATCTGGAACATAGTGGCTAATCGTAAGGTATCTGAAACATAGTTGCTAATCGTAAAGTATCTGGAACATAGTTGCTAATCGTAAGGTATCTGGAACATAGTTGCTAATCGTAAGGTATCTGGAACCTAGTTTTAATCGTAACGTATCTGGAACATAGTTGCTAATCGTAAAGTATCTGGAACATAGTTGCTAATCGTAAAGTATCTGGAACATAGTTGCTAATCGTAAGATATCTGGAACATAGTTGCTAATCGTAAGATATCTGGAACATAGTTGCTAATCGTAAGATATCTGGAACATAGTTGCTAATCGTAAAGTGTCTGGAACATAGTTGCTAATCGTAAAGTATCTGGAACATCGTTGCTAATCGTAAGGTATCTGGAACATAGTTGCTAATCGTAAAATATCTGTAACATAGTTGCTGATCGTAAGGTATCTGGAACATAGTTGCTAATCGTAAAGTATCTGGAACATAGTTGCTAATCGTAAGGTATCTGAAACATAGTTGCTAATCGTAAGAAATCTGGAACATAGTTGCTAAACGTAAGGTGTCTGGAGCATAGTTCCTAATCGTAAGGTATCTGGAACATAGTTGCTAATCGTAAGATATCTGGAACATAGTTGCTAATCGTAAGATATCTAAAACATAGTTGCTAATCGTAAGGTATCTAGAACATAGTTGCTAATCGTAAGATATCTGGAACATAGTTGCTAATCGTAAGGTATCTGGAACATAGTTGCTAATCGTAAGGTATCTGGAACGTAGTTGCTAATCGTAAAGTACCTGGAACATAGTTGCTAATCGTAAGGTGTCTGGAACATAGTTGCTAATCGTAAGGTATCTGGAACATAGTTGCTAATCGTAAAGTATCTGGAACATAGTTGCTAATCGTAAAGTATCTGGAACATAGTTGCTAATCGTAAGGTATCTGGAACATAGTTGCTAATCGTAAGACATCTGGAACATAGTTGCTAATCGTAAGGTATCTGAAACATAGTTGCTAATCGTAAGATATCTAGAACATAGTTGCTAATCGTAAAGTATCTGGACATAGTTGCTAATCGTAAAGTATCTGGAACATAGTTGCTTATCGTAAGGTATCTGGAACATAGTTGCTAATCGTAAGGTATCTGGAACATAGTTGCTAATCGTAAAGTATCTGGAACATAGTTGCTAATCGTAAGGTATCTGGAACATAGTTTTAATCGTATAGTATCTGGAACATAGTTGCTAATCGTAAGGTATCTGGAACATAGTTGCTAATCGTAAGGTATCTGGAACATAGTTGCTAATCGTAAGATATCTGGAACATAGTTGCTAATCGTAAGATATCTGGAACATAGTTGCTAATCGTAAAGTATCTGGAACATCGTTGCTAATCGTAAGGTATCTGGAACATAGTTGCTAATCGTAAAGTATCTGGAACATAGTTGCTAATCGTAAGGAATCTGGAACATAGTTGCTAATGGTAAAGTATCTGGAACATAGTTGGTAATCGTAAGTTATCTGAAACATAGTTGCTAATCGTAAGATATCTGGAACATAGTTGCTAAACGTAAGGTGTCTGGAACATAGTTGCTAATCGGAAGGTATCTGAAACATAGTAGCTCATCGTAAGATATCTGGAACATAGTTGGTAATCGTAAGATATCTGGAACATAGTTGCTAATCGTAAGGTATCTAGAACATAGTTGCTAATCGTAAGATATCTGGAACATAGTTGCTAATAGTAAGGTATCGGGAACGTAGTTGCTAATCGTAAGGTATCTGGAACGTAGTTGCTAATCGTAAAAATACCTGGAACATAGTTGCAAATCGTAAGGTATCTGGAACATAGTTGCTAATCGTAAGGTATATTTAACATAGTTGCTAATCGTAAAGTATCTGGAACATAGTGGCTAATCGTAAAGTATCTGGAACATAGTGGCTAATCGTTAAGTATCTGGAACATAGTTGCTAATCGTAAAGTATTTGGAACATAGTTGCTAATCGTAAGGTATCTGCAACATAGTTGCTAATCGTAAGGTATCTGGAACATAGTTGCTAATCGTAAGGTATCTGGAACATAGTTGCTAATCGTAAGGTATCTGGAACATAGTTGCTAATCGTAAGGTATCTGGAACATAGTTGCTAATCGTAAGGTATCTATAACACAGTTGCTAATCGTAAGGTATGTGGAACATAGTTGCTAATCGTAAGGAATCTGGAACATAGTTGCTAATCGTAAGGTATCTGGAACATAGTTGCTAATCGTAAGGTATCTGGAACACAGTTGCTAATCGTAAGATATCTGGAACATAGTTGCTAATCGTAGGATATCTGGAACATAGTTGCTAATCGTAATATATCTGGAACATAGTGGCTAATCGTAAGGTATCTGGAACGTAGTTGCTAATCGTAAGGTATCTGGAACATAGTTGCTAATCGTAAGGTATCTAGAAAATAGTTGCAAATCGTAAGATATCTAGAAACATAGTTGCTAATCGTAAGGTATCTGGAACATAGTTGGTAATCGGAAGGTATCTGGAACATAGTTGCTAATCGTAAGGTATCTGGAACATAGTTGCTAATCGTAAGATATCTGGAACATAGTTGCTAATCGTAAGGTATCTAGAACATAGTTGCTAATCGTAAGGTATCTGGAACATAGTTGCTAATCGTAAGGTATCTGGAACATAGTTGCTAATCGTAAGGTATCTGGAACATAGTTGCTAATCATAAGGTATCTGGAACATAGTTGCTAATCGTAAAGTATGTGGAACATAGTTGCTAATCGTAAAGTATCTGGAACATCGTTGCTAACCCTAAGGTATCTGGAACATAGTTGCTAATCGTAAGATATCTGGAACATAGTTGCTAATCGTAAGATATCTGGAACATAGTTGCTAATCGTAAGGTATCTGGAACATAGTTGCTAATCGTAAGGTATCTGGTACATAGTTGCTAATCGTAAGGTATCTGGAACATAGTACTAATCGTAAGATATGTGGAACATAGTTGATAATCGTAAGATATCTGGAACATAGTTGCTAATCGTAAGATATCTGGAACATAGTTGCTAATCGTAAGATATCTGGAACATAATTTCTAATTGTAAAGTATCTGGAACATAGTTGCTAATCGTAAGGTGTCTTGAACATAGTTGCAAATCGTAAGGTATCTGGAACATAGTAACTAATCGTAAGGTGTCTGGAACATAGTTGCTAATCGTAAAGTATCTGGAACATAGTTGCTAATCGTAAAGTATCTGGAACATAGTTGCTAATCGTAAAGTATCTGGAACATGGTTGCTAATCGTAAGATATCTGGAACATAGTTTCTAATCGTAAGATATCTAGAACATAGTTGCTAATCGTAAGGTATCACGAATATAATTGCTAATCGTAAAGTATCTGAAACATAGTTGCTAAGTGTAATGTATATTTAACATAGTTGCTAATCATAAGGTATCTGGAACATAGTTGCTAATCGTAAGGTATCTGGAACATAGTTGCTAATCGTAAGATATCTGGAACATAGTTGCTAATCGTAAGGTATCTGGAACATAGGTGCTAATCGTAAGGTATCTGGAACATAGTTGCTAATCGTAAGATATCTGGAACATAGTTGCTAATCGTAAGATATCTGGAACATAGTTGCTAATCGTAAGATATCTGGAACATAGTTGCTTATCGTAAGATATCTGGAACATAGTTGCAAATCGTAAGGTATCTAGAACATAGTTGCTAATCGTAAGATATCTGGAACATAGTTGCTAATCGTAAGGTATCTGGAACATAGTTGCAAATAATAAGGTATCTGGAACATAGTTTAAATAATTCCAAATTTAAAGTTAATTAAATCATCATCATCCGATAAATGAACGTGGGGGGATTTACCAAAACGAGAGTTAAACGTAAACTCGTGAGGCATATATATTTCCACGTCTGGTTATAGAATAGATGAGTATTGACTGAAGGGAGCTTGATATGGATACCTTAAACGGTCCTAAGTATCGGGCTTTAAACCGACGGTACCAATGACTTTTCTCATCAACAACTTTCTGTACACAAAGTACAATATATATATATATATATATATATATATATATATATATATATATATATATATATATATTGAAATATAATTATCCACTGACACGTGTTTCTTCATCTACGAACCATCAGCATGGCGGAATGTAGCGAGATTCGATATTGGAACCCCATGGCGTAAATATCTACCACTAGCCTACATCGCACGACTGCTTAAATGTATCGCGTTTTATGCAAATGTTATTTGTTTTTGCGATACTTTTTTGAACGAATTATACGAAAGTGCTTTTTTACCTAAATGCGAGTTGGGAATAATTTTCCCTTTGACCAATTTCGTA
>NC_136492.1:36657263-36674763 GCF_053919585.1 Euprymna scolopes
AATTAATATAATCAGCCATCGAAAGGTAATTTTTTTTTTTAAGAAAAAAAATGAAAAGTTAATAAACATTAGTGCCCCCCCTTCCTTGTACACTGCCATTTCCTTTCCGGATCCCTGCTCCGAACTTATGCTCGTGATCCATCATCTCATCTAAAGATGAGGGGCTCTTATGCCTTACACAACAATTTATCAGTCTGTACTATTGTCTATAAACTGATATCATCAACAATTAGATAAGCTGTTTTTAAATTTCCTCTCTTGACAAAATTGCAAACCGAAATACAAACGGATTTTCCTTTGCGTTAGAGAATTGAACTGAAGCACTATACTTAATATGTACAATACGTGCGTACTAAACTAAACCACCTTTGTTACCTATATACAATCGCCTATACTGAATCCTCATCAGCTCAAAACTCTCTGTATCCCCAGACTCTTAATTTCTCAAATCTTATATCACCAAGACATCCTTCTTAATTGATACAAGAATCCTCCTGAGCAGTTCAACATCCAGTGATCATATATCTAATCCTCATGAAATTGCTTATATCACCCTGAATATTACCTTAAATCTTTATTCTATCCCTAAGCTAAGTAGAACACCTAATAACACTCTAGTCAACTACTTTTAAAATTAGATAAATCCAGTTTCAATATTAGAAGTACATCGTCCCTCACCTTGACTACGGACTTGTGCAATAAGCCATGAACCTATTGTACCTAAAATTCCTCTCAAAACTACAAAATACTGCTGCTTGTATACTAAGTAAGTACCTCCTATAGATACTTTACCTCCAAGATGACTGTCTTGTCTGTTTTGCATGACAAACCTTATTATTTTTTACTTAAATTCTCTTTCTCCTGATCACTAACAAAACAAAACTGCTCTATTTCCTAAGTTGACACTAAACCTAATCCGTCTCACGTAACTTAGATGGGTCCTTGCTCTCCGCCCTTGACCCTAACAAACTCGTAAATCGATACCCATTAACACCTAAAATTTCCTAGGCATGCTCCTGATTATAACTCCCAACCCATAACCAAGCTTCTAAGTAAATACTTACTAGCCATAGTCCAATACATTGACTTAACGTAATCTATAATGAACAGTAACCATTAATATCTCTTTATTAAGAGATAGTATTGCAATAATTATTACACAAACTAAACCGGTACTCATTGAAATAAAAACTTCCGGATATTAAGAGAAAGGCGAAGTCATTCTCCTTCGTTGTAGTCTAAAGGCAACTTACTCAAATTGTCTAAAATTCCATGCATTCGTATACAATACTACTTATCCATCCATCTATACTTTAACTATACTTACAGAATATGCAATAACCTATATCTATCAGGTATAACTGTACTCCATATCAAATGTTCTCTTGTCTCTATACTGAGCATATCTAATCTTTCAGTCTTACTAAATGTCCGGTTTGGGCACCAAATCAGAATTTCTAATAGAAAGTAGATCATACTCTAACACTTTATCCTAATCCTAAACCTACTAAACCATATCTAACCATATATTCCTAAACCTACTAAATCATATCTAACCATACATTGCTAAACTTACAAAACTATATCTAACCATACATTAACTCGTCTCTCTCGATCCAATACTGTAGCAAATTTAGCTGCTTTCACTGCATGAATTTTTACCTATACCCTCTCTCAGTAAAAATGAAAATGGGCAGCATAATAATGCCCTTTTTAAACCACAATTGAGGAGTGAAAATCTTCTGTAGAAGCTAACCTAAATGCCCGATTTTTCCAGGAGATATTAACCTAAATAACCAATAAATATTAACTACCCATGCGGGGTCGCAGAAATACCTGGATTAGGACCCAGGCGCGGGGCGAACCCCCTCGGAGCTGATGGACCCGTAGGTCTTCCCAGGCCATCCGTTTAGGAGAAGGAAAACTCTGAAACTAAACCTAGGGGAGGGAGGTCTCTTCAGTCCTGGACGACAACCTTCCTAGAGCTGGTGACTCAAACAAATCACCGGTTGGCAAACCTAAACTGCTTAAGGAGGAGATAGACTCTGTGTATCGCTCGGCTTTCATACTCCTGCTTTGCCTATTGGCCAGGCGTAGAGGTACTATCACAGGGACTCGTCTGAATCACCCAGTGGTTGACCTTGTTTCCTGACTAGGGCAATGAACGCCGCTTTTCCCCACTCCCGCCACATCCCATCCCCCTAAACTGGACACAGTGGGGTGCTTCAGTGCCATATATGTCGGTGCAGTTGGACTGGGCTGGCTTTGCCTAATGGATTGAGGGTACCGGATTGACAGTTCCTGGCTGCTGTTTCCGACTGATAGTACAGGAGCCCTAACTCTTTGGTAGCGCTTAGAGCGGCTGCTCCATCAACAGTTGTAAAATATCGGGATGTTTGTAGTGCCATGTCGCGCATGGAAAGGGACCCTGCACTCATCCCTGGTGGGCTTTCCTGAGGCCACAATCCTGTGGGTGAGGACAGCTGATGGTCTACTTGTATTGCATGTATGGTATTCTGCACAACTACTTGTCCAGCACCCCCTCACTCACCCACCCTAACTGAAATTTTTAAATAAAATAAAATGAAATGACAGCTCAAGCAAAAGTTACGTTTAAACCAGGACCAAACTCAAAGAAAACCAACCTGCCTCCTCCCTTGAGGCTTGCATTTACTAATATCCGCGGGCTTAGAACTAACTTAGATGATGTGTAGTCATTTCTCCTTGTAAACACCCCGGATATCTTAGCATTAAGTGAAACTAACCTTCACTCCTCCATTCCCTCTAACCACTTTAACATGCCTGGTTATCTCCCACTCTACCGTAAGGACTCGGACAGACATATGCATGGACTTGGAGTCTATATTCGAAACACCCTCCCCCTAACTAGAGAAATAAAACTAGAATCAGAGGGCCAGGCCTTTATGTGCTTCAGACTAAATATGCAACACAATATTAGCTACTTGTATTTTCTCTACCGCTCTCCCTCAAACCAAGACTGTACCCTAATAAACAAAGTCTCAGACAGCATAGATATAGCACTCTCCCTCGATACTAGCGCACAAATACATGTATTTGGTGACTTCAATGTCCACCACAGTAACTGGCTAGGATTCTCAAATCACACAGACGTAGCTGGTAGCGCCACATATAGCTTCTCTATATCTCATTCCCTATCTCAATTGGTTACATTTCCGAAACGTTTCCCAGACCAGCACGATCAACATGCCTCACTTCTAGATCTCTTTCTGACAACGGTTCCCAATGACTGTACAACAAATGCCCACAGCCCACTCGGGAATACTGATCACGCTGTGATAATGGTAGAAATCAGCCTAAATTCTCGCCCTAAAACTGAAGACCCACTACTCAAAACAACGAGGTATTACAAAAAGGCTGATTGGGAAGCCATCAGGGAGCTCATCAGAGATGCCCCATGGCAAAATATCTTTACTCTTCCAGCGGAACAGTGTGCAAATGAGACAACTGAATGGTTCAAAACTGCTATTGAAGCACATGTTCCCGCACGGAAATACTATAGCAAGCCCCACTCCCCCCAATGGTGTACTTCTGCTTGTGCAGCTGCCATTTGTCAAAGGCAGCATGCGTTCCGCAGATTCAACCGACATAAGTCCAGCTCAAATAAACAGAAGTTTATAGAAGCTAGAAATAATTGTAAGAGAGTGATAGACACAGCTAAGTCAGATTACTCTAGAACCACCAGAAAGCGCATCGAAGCACAGAAATTAGGAACCCGGGATTTTTGGAAAATCTACAACAGCGTAGTTAATAATGGACAGTCAATTATTCCCCCACTAACAAACAATCATGAGGTTGCTTGCACGGCAACTGACAAGGCTAATCTGCTTGCCAGTCGGTTTGCCTCAAACTCCACACTGAACTCGGTACACCACTCACTCCCTGATTTTCCTCTGCGAACAGACGCCACACTTGACGATTTGAAAATCACCCCTTCTCAGGTACATGCTATTATAAAAAACCTAGACACCTCTAAAGCATGTGGACCAGATCTCATCCCGGCTGTGCTATTAAAAAAATGCTCTGCCGAGGTTGCTCCAGTTCTGTCCAAACTTTACAATAAATGCCTTAACGAATCTTGTTTTCCCGACTGCTGGAAAACCGCCTCTGTGATACCAGTCTTCAAGAATTCTGGTGAAAGAACTGACCCACTAAATTATCGTCCCATTAGCCTCCTCCCGCTTTTCGCCAAAATATTTGAGTCCTTAGTTAATCAAGTCCTAGTCCAGCACCTAACAGCTGCTAAACTCCTGACTGACAAACAATATGGATTCAGGCAAGCCCGTTCAACAGCAGATATCTTAACTGTAGTTTCTGAACGTATATACCGTTCATTGGATAAAACAGGGGAGGGTAGAGCGGTGGCCCTTGATATATCTAAGGCTTTTGACAGGGTATGGCACGATGGTCTTCAAAGGAAAATTAGATCATATGGAATCACAGGAAGAATTCATAACGTAATTAAATCCTTCTTAAGTAATAGAAAAATCAAAGTTGTCCTCGACGGACGTACATCCAAACAATATGACATAAATGTGGGAGTGCCTCAGGGGTCTATCCTTGGACCTCTATTGTTCCTGATATTCAAAAACGACCTCCCTGATAATATTGTTTCGGAGATGGGTATATTTGCCGATGACACCACTCTCTATAACAGATATGAGGGGAAAACAAATGAACACATATCCAAGAAAATGGCAGAAACACTAGAGGATGACCTCCAATCCGTAGTGGAATGGGGACAAAAATGGTTGGTCTCATTCAATGCTGCTAAGACTAAGCTTGTTTCCTTCAATAACTACAAGAAACCTTCTCTACCACCAATAGCAATGGCCAAGAACACATTGCCTGAAAGTACTTCTTTTAAACTCCTCGGCCTAACGTTTACAGGGAATATGAACTGGAATAGATACATTGAGAGCATTGCCAAGGCTGCTGCAAGGAAGGTTGGCTCCCTCTACCGTGCTAGAAAACTACTTACGCCTGCCAGTATCCTATACCTCTATAAGGCAACCATTCGCCCATGTATGGAGTACTGTTGTCACATCTGGGCTGGTGCATCTGCTGCTTGTCTCTCGCTCCTGGACAGGGTTCAAAAAAGAGTCGCCAACCTGATAGGTCCTGAACTGTCATCTAGGCTTCAACCTCTGTCCCATCGACGAGATGTTACATCCCTCTGCCTGTTCTACAAATACTTTAATGGTGAATGCTCTGACGAACTGCAAACACTTGTACCTCCCCGACGTAACTACCCCCGACAAACCCGACAAGCTACTAAGTCTCATCCCTTTACAGTGGAGATCCCTAGGTGCAAGAAAGCCTTTTACTCCAATAGTTTCTTCCCCAGAACTGTGGGTCTTTGGAACTCCCTTCCGGGATTCTGCTTTCCCAACTGCAATGATATGCAGAAGTTCAAGTGTAATGTTAACAAACATCTTTCTACTCTTCTCCCTTCATAATGACCCCGCTAATTAATTCCCTAATAGTAGCCCCCTGCTTCAAAGTGGCACTGTGCCTTGTTTGGGGTGAAAATTGAATAATAAAAAAAAAATTGCTGAAGCATAAAGGCTAAATAAAGAATAGACAAAACGAGAAAGATATTAAAAAATTATTGACAGAGTTGAATTTAAAATATGTATTTAAACAAGTTTCTAAAAAGACAAATGATCGATTCATGTAATTAGATAAAGTTGACAAGAAAGTAATTAAAGAAACGAATGTAACTCAGAAAGTGGTTTTCGTTTACAGTCTAAAAAAAGAAAAATTACAACGATGTTAAAAGATCCGACCGAGAAAGAGCGAGTATGGTGAAAAATATAGCAGATCCAGTAAATGTATAGATTCTACAGAGTTTTTTTATTTTTATTTTGCGACGTATTACAAGGTGTTTATTTAACATATGCAAGATTTGTGAGTGTCTCTTAATATAAAATCAAAATCATATGATTATTGAATATAAAATGAAAATTATATGATTATTGGATATAAAATAAAATTATATGATTATTGAATATAAAATAAAATTATATGATGATTGAATATAAAATAAACCTGAAAAAAAAGCTATTGACTCCATACAAAGCAAGGCTAAAAAAAGTTGTGATTGTAAGCTACTCTATTTTGGTAGTAGATGGACTCTATCAGAGACTATGAATAGAGTTACGACGTAACAATCTTAGTGACAGTCATTGATGGCAGAATGGTTACAGCTTCAGAACAGTCCAATACTGTAACATACTATTGTGTACTTCTGTAATATACACACCCTTGTAAGTATTTACTCATAAAAATGTTGAATGCATAGTTTTCAAATATCTTACACACGCCATATTTATTTCTTAGATTTATTTTAACCGCTTCATAGAATGAATGTTGTTTCAAGGAAAGTATTAAATTGTAGTCAGAAATGATTGAATGCATTACGCATAATTAGTGAAATATAATATTACGGAATAAGAAAATGAAACAATGGCGAAAAATGTATCCAATGACGGATAAGTATCGATTATTTATGAGAGAGCCGTAATAGATTTTTCTGTGTTGCGACATTCTGTTTTGTGAGCGTTAAAATGAATCTATGAAAATATGAAATTGAACTGAATGCTAATTTCCGGAAACATACATCAAGTATTTTTAGATGAAGAGTGGCCATGTTGGAATTATATGTTGTGTTCTATGCGGTCTTATGTTGACAGGTGAAATAGACTTTATTTTATCTGAATTGACGGAGAATTGTTCATTATTAGGAATATATCATATACGAACAGAAATATAACCGACTAATCCCACTTGATGTTACTTCATTTTTCTTCTCTTTTTAAATCGCGTATTTTCGATCTGTAAAAAGTTAAATTATAAATAATTTACCTTTAAATTCATTCTTAAAATTGTGAAGCTACGAGTCGCAGGTTCGAAATCAGCAGGCCGATAAATACGAGCAATAGATTACGTAACGAATGAATGGAGGGCAAATTGATCTTGTAGTTATTTTTACTGTGCGAAAAAGGAACAGATTTAATATTAATTTGACATTCACTCCTCCCTCTCTCTCTCTCTCTTTATCTATCTATCTATATATCTATCTCTTATAGCAGTAAATAGTTGATATCATCCCATTTCATTACGCTAAATTATCTTTTGAAATAGCGTTTTTTAGTTTATTTTAATAGATTCATGTATAGATTGTATTTTTTCTTTCAATAAATAATCAATTAATGACACTCTCCAAAGCATCCAGTATCGGGGCTTCACTAGCAGATACACACTACGGATCATAACTGTAACACGTACAAGTGTGTGTGTGTGTGCGTGTGTGTGTGTGTGTGTGTGTGTGTGTGTGTGTGTGTGTGTGTATTTAGTGAGTGAGATAAAAAAATATGAATATCACAGTAGTTGCAAATATGTAGTGTACATTAAAGGAGAGATAGTATATTTTCAGTGATGATCCAAATACGTTTAGATCTTCTATAAAATGTTCAAATCTTCTTAAAAACACCTGTTACGTTCTGTCCGTTCGCGTTGATCGTTTATAACTGCTCAGATTAAAGGGTAAAATATGCAAAACACTAAATAACGACAACAGATCCATTGTCAACAGTAATTATCATATTTGAATTCTGCATTTTCCAAGATAATTGGTCGACGTCTTTAAAATCGAAATTATCACGTGACACAAGTTTACTTTCCGGATGGCCACAATATTTTCATCTTCTGATGAAATCTAAATGAACATTTGTCATATATCATGAATGTTTAGTTCATTGGTTGTATTCAATCCTTTCATAATATTCATCATCTTCCAATTGAAAATAAATTCATCTCTTTAAGCCTTATCCTCGAGTACCTTTTAACCTTGATATATGATGATTGATTAACACATTAAAATTAACAACTTTTTTCTTTTCTTTCTTTTGATTTGATTCTTTAATCCAATGTTTGTTGTATAATATGGTGCCTATTTTTTCGTAATAATTTTCAGTTCGTATGGAATTATTATGAAATGGAAAAAGTTACTTAGTTATGATAGACACATTTGACCTCAGGGTCTATTATGCTGCCATATACAAGGTAAACTACTCCTTAATTGGTAAAATATGACAGTCACAAGTCATGTGGTGTATATCTCAGTACATGACTTCACGACTCAATTAGTTACTTAACCTAGTATATGCAAGCTTACTAATTAATGTATAGATCGAAAATAGGAGAATAAAAAGGTTTTGAAGTTTAACGTTAGTAGAAGATGCATTTAAGTTTTTAAATGGATATGCAGCAACTTTTAAACACATCCTTAAAATAGACGTTAAATACAGGTTAAAGAAAATACGTCCATAATTAAGTTCATCCACTGTTCATTAATTTATTACTTCAGTTACCTTTCTAGGAAAATGACTAGTACCTCATAGTCAATTCCATAACCCGGAAAAAAGAAAAAGCAAACAATACTCATAGAGTCACTGTTCTGAATGAATACAAAAATTAGGTGGCACTTATATGCCGTTTTAAATATCGAAATGAATTGCCAAAAGCAGAAGGTTGCTTACTTATGATGGACAGGTTCACCTGTGTCAATATACGAAGGTAGATGCTTCATTGGTTGAGTGTAGCTCATGTGGATGGACATCGAAGGATTTGAAGTGCTGACAGTTTTAAAACTTAGAAAAAATAATGATGCCATGTGATGATCGGATAAGGTGTGTCTAGTAGACCAACTCATAGATAATTTACAATTTACAATTTAATTTACAAATTTGTAAATAATTTAGAATCATTTCAACTGTTAAATAGCAGTTATTGCTGGCTTGAAAATTCTTAACAAATCTTACTGTATTAGAAAAATAAAAATTTTGAAAACTATTTATATCCAATAATTTTATAGTTATAATATAACTTCAGTAAATACTTTACTGGATAAAATGTAACGTAGTTAATTTGGAAAATTCTATTAAAAAATTTATTAGGCAAAATGTAACAGCATGGTTTAAGAAATCAATGGAGAAATGAATATACAAAATCCCGGTAATGTTTCGTAGATACACAGCTCATTTTATATACGTTCGATTTTTCCCATTAGAATAAAATGTTATAGAAGTACATTTTAATGTGATCAAAAAAGTATGTATTATTTCAACCTAGCCAAATTAAAGACGTTTACTTCAAAAGTAGAATTTGACTCAGATTTTTGAGTGAAGCAAATGTTATTTTGTTTTGGTATCCAGTCCAATTAAAATTGCTAGCAGTGGCGATGTAAGCGTTTTGTGGGGAGACATAAGAAGCAAACGTGTCTTATGTTGCATTATATAACCTTCGACTCAAATACAAGAAAAGCAAAGAAAAAATTCAGAAAATTATTTAAAAAGAATAACAACGCAGGTGATTTTATTTAACTACAAAGGCAGATAAATTCAGTTGACTGCAACAGATTTCGGCTTTTCGTTTATATTAATTTGTTCCAAGTGAGAATCGAGAGCGGTTAGCACCATACGTTTCGCAGTCTTCCAGCATCAGAAAAGATATTATTGTATGTCGCAAATGTTACATGGTGAATAAGCCATCTCAAGCTAAGTTTCCGATATAACTGCTTTCTGGGGACAAATCTCTCTCCATGAAGCATTCTTTTGCGGTCTACAAACAGCGAGTAGACTGGGAAGATAACTGGAGAATAGGATAAATGTAAAATCAATTCCAAGTGTTATTCATCTAGTTGTGCTAAAGTTGCCATCGACTTCTGACACATTGTTTTCTCAAACGATTATTTTCTTCTCTTCATTTGTGGCTGTTATTTTGCTCTTCCTCTTTCGAACGTTACATAAGATTCGCTATTAACGATTCGTGGTTTCTCAATGTGATCGATGATTTGTATACTTTGTACATCCCAAAATACGGAGGCTAAACTTTTGCCTGAATGACGCTTGCGTCTTTTGTCGCTTTGGGCGAAGGGTTTCATATGCTGCTATCTACTCAGTTGATTCAGAAGTATAGTGATAGATCCACGTTACATCTATTGTCGCAAAAGAATTTTTTGTTGCGTCGAAACAAAACAACGTTTTGAATCATCGATATGTTGTTGATTTGGATTGACTGTGAGCAACTGCAAAATGGCAAACATCGAGATCTGATAGTTTCATTATGTTTTCTATGTAATGCAATTTTAATGTACAATCTGTTCTATCGGGTTTGTGGATTTCGTCTGATAAAAGTAATAAAATAAACTAATAAATATTTGGTCTAGCCACAATGTTATTTATTAAGTAACGTGCAGAAAATTCAATTCACAATATTTACGCTCTTTCAGTAGTGAATTTAAAATTCGCTTTGGAAAGCATAAATCTAGTCTGATAAATAAAAGCTCTGTGTGCGAAGTGACCAAGCATTTTAATTGTACGAATCATTATCCAGTAGACTTTGCCTTCATTTGCATAGCATCTAGAAGGATTGGCATCTAGTGAATGAAAAATGTTGAAGAATAGAAAAGCAGAGTGTGATACACATACGGACTAATCGGAAGATAAAAAATGTAGAAATTAAAATATTGCCGAAATATGTATGCTTCCACAATTAAAAGGAAACCTGAACAACGTCGTTATTAGTCAGAGAAGCTAATAATAATTAAGTGTTTTAACAAATTGTATAACAAATAAGATCTTTACGCCTCTGCCTTTTTTAGAATTTCTATTTCTTTCCACCCATTTTTATCCCTTTTAAATCAAGGAAAAAATGTTTGTGTCTTTTTCCGATGACATTAATCTGTTTCTGATGAATTGTTTCCACCATTCAACGAAACACATGCAAAACGAATCATAAATTATTAAATAAGATGCATATAATGTAAATGTATATGTGGTTTGGTATGTTTACTTCCGATATATATCTGAAAGTGTAAAATCATTTTATTGAGCTTAGTAAATTCTGGCCGTTTGGAAAAGTGTTTTGGAAATATGTATTAAAAGTATATATTTCTTCATAATAAAACGTATATATATGTGTGTGTGTGTGTGCTGGGGTGGCACCCCTACAGATTCAGACAATGAACTATTCTTGACGTCATTTCCAGTTTCTGCTATCGAGTAATCTGGATCTGAGACTCAGTTGGATTGGGTCGTAACCTTACTTTGCTTTTCTAGTTGTGCAGAGTTTCACTCGACCAATATACGTTTCTATATTTTCTGTTAATATATATTTCATTTCATTGTTTCCAAGCTTTTTTGTTTGTTTTTCTTTCAAAATTTAAACCACAACAAACTAGCGACGAAATAATTCGAATACAATATAACAATTGACGGTAATTTAAAAAAAAATCTATGCGCGGAAAATCACAAGTAAAACCCGGCTGGCATTAATTTGAGAAAAAAGAGAAAAAAAGGCATGTTCTAAAAGGTTCCAGCAGTGGTGGAAATTGACCAGGTACTGGATCGGCTAAAAAAGGTCGGAATACTATCGAAAGTAAGCACCAGTGAATGGGCTGCTCCTAAAGTATACGTTACAAAAATACCAATCAAATTCGTGTCCTAGCAGATTTTTCCACGGGCTTGAATGAAAGATTATCACTATCCCTTCCCCAAACCAGAGGAGATTTTCAACAAATTCAACGGTGATACAATATTCGCTAAGATGGATTTAAGGGACGCATATCTACAAATCTCGTCGAGAGGGAATGCTCTAAACTCGTCTGCATCAATATCCATACACGCAAGAGACTCTACAAGTTTTCGAGGTTAGCATTCGGAGTCAAGGTTGCATCTGCGTTTTCCAGCAAGAGATCGATACTATACTCGACAGACTCGACGCCGTATGCGTCGACTTGAACGGCATCGCTATTGCAGACGAGCATCCCAAACATATGGATGAGGTTTTAAAAGAATTCAAAACTACAGATTAAAAGTAAAAAAAGCAACATGTGATTTCTTCATGAACAAGATAAAGTACCTAAGTCACATAATTGATAGAAACGGAAGACGCCCTGACGGTGAGAGGACACCAGCCATAAAGAACATTCCTGTCTCTGATAATGTACAATCGCTCCAAAGTTTTCTGTGACTAGAAAACTTCTACCAGGTCTTCATAAAAACATGCATGATTTGCGCGCCGCGGTGAATGAACTACTAAAAAAGGGAAAATGGCTGAAAGCGGACGCCTGAATGTCAAGCGGCGTTTGAAAAAATCAAAGGTACTCTAACATCAGAACTGTTTACGCACGATGACCCAAGCTGAAAATAATAGTAGCAAGCGACGCAAGCGACACAAGCTCATATGTTATTGGAGCTTGTATACTACATATTATGCCCGATGGTACCAAAAAACTGATCGCCAATGCACCGCGAAGGCCGAATGACAGTACTGAAAAATCGAAAAAGAAGCGCTAAATATCATATTCGCCGTAACGAAATCTCATAGGTACTTACATGGCAGAACTTTTATGCTACAAACCGATCATAAGCCGTTACTGGCGATTTTCGGATAAAAAAAAAAAAACGCTAACCGACGTATACTGCCAATTGACGACTGAAATTGACGACTTAAATTGACGACTGAAATTCTACTAAATTATGATTTTAAATTGGAGTACCTGTAATCGAAACAATTATGAGGATGGCTTATCAAGAAAACTTTTAGGATTCCATGATTGCTGCACTTCGTATCGATTCTGAAACAAAAACAATGATAGGCAATACAATTAGAGAGCTTCCAGTATTGCTACCCGAAATTAAAACAGAAGCAGAAAAGAACTACTTTATGTGTGGCATCAAGGGTAAGATCACATATAAAGAGTGGTAATTCTGAAAAGACCCCAGAAAAGAATTCTGCAGAGTTTCACTCTGGAAAAACAAACGGATAAAAAGCTTAATAAGAAGCTACGTTTACTGGTCTAACATGGACAAAGACGTAATGGAAATAAACGACTCTTGCAAAGGTTGTGCCCTAGCAGCGAAACACCAATGCTGGAGGAAAAACCGATCGAGTATATTTTCGAGGCATTCAATCTCGACTCTCCCTAATCAACACTAAAACCACGACAGTGAGTTCGGAGAAGGGAAGTCATTGGATCTGTAGCGTCAGAATTGGTTGTGGTAGACATTTGGTATAATAAGATTATTTACGAGGACGGTTCAATAAGAATTTAAATTAAAGAAAGTTTGTATAAGTAAACAAATTAATAATATAAGCTAAGATTTTGAAATAAACATCCTTACAACATGAGCCGTCCCCCCCTTATTCGGTACAGCAGCACACTTAGTTAAACACAAACGCACACACACAAAAACGCACACACACACACATCCACAGAGAGCTACATATAGACAGAGAAAGAAAGGTAGAGACCGTTATTTCGAAGGCCCAAACGTAACTCGTATATAGAACTTTTTTTTCAGGTAAACAAATGAATAATATAAGTTAAGTAGTCTAATTTACCAATTTGAAAAAATAATAATTTCTCATATTTTAAAAGTAAAACTTTTTCACAAAGAAACATAAAACAGAATTTTTCACAAACAAAAAAAAAAACAACCCAGAACATTCTTAAATCACGGATAAAATACTTTTCCAGAAATAAACCATAAACAGAATTTTATCGCTACTGGTTTCGGTTTATCATAACTTTTAGGATATCATATCTTTTACGTCTTAATTTCATTCCCCCTCCTTATTTTTTCTTGAATCTTTGAAAGGGCATTTTTAACCATTAAAAGACACATCTTGAAATTTTATTAAACCTTTAATTTTAAGTTGTTTCCGGATTTTTTTTTCGTTTGTTATGTGGGCCTCACTTGTGTACGTCAGCCGAAATTATTTTAATTTTAAACTCTAATTTGTTTTTATTACAAACTCTTAACTTATTCATTTGTTTACGTTCTGCTTCCGTTCACTGTGATAGCGGTGTCATCCACTTTATTCCTTTTTTTTTTGGCAATCCTGCAGATAAATAGATAGATAGACAGACAGATAGTGACAAAGAGAGGGGGAGAAAGAGAGACAGAGAGAGCTTTGACCACAGTTCATTCATGCGTCCTTATTTTTACACACAAATACGCCAGAATGTAAAATTCCATTAAAGTTTAAAACTCTTTGTGCGTACTTTAATTTTTATAACCATTAATAGAATGTTTTGTTATAATTTTTTTTACCCAAATAATTCACATAGTAAAGTATAGTTTTTTATATATACCTTACATTTCGGGGTAATTTCTTGCCACCCAGACCGACACTCAGAAAATGGGGTGTCTATTGCGAAAGCCGTTCTTAACATATGTAGATTGTGAGTGTCCATTCCGAGGAGATTCGTGGTTGGACTACCACGACAACACTAACCATACTTAAATTTTTTACACGGGGGGAGGTGCTACCACTTGGCAACGCCGGTCAACGGATCCTTCTAGTATATATATAATGAAGTTGTTTCTGAATGTCGTAAACATCCCCCCATGTTAAAATGGTTTCAACCAGTAACATTATTATGTAAAACTCATTCATGACATGAGGGCATTCTGTTAATAATCTGTTTTCTTATTTTGCATAACAATCGATTATGTATGAACCTTCAAATAATATCAACGACAAATAAATACATTAAGATTTGTTTTAAAAGAAACTAAACCTTATCTTACAATTTTCAATCAAGTACAAGGTAACATTTGAGAAAAAATATTTAGAAAAATCTACTCTTGTAATGTAAGCTTCAGTGTATTATTTTATGTTTTGTAAAATATATGTGAACATTACACGAGGTTGTACCATCATTTCAATATTTAAAAAAAAATTAATTTAATTGGATTGGTAAATTAATATAATTTTTTAAATATTTAAAGATTCGTAATCGTAATCGGTACTTGAATTGAACTCGGGAAATTACAACAGAATCGGTAAATTTATCAGAATCAGGAAACGTGTGGAATCGTCTCATTACTAATGTCTGAGGATATATATATATATATATATATATATATATATATATATATATATGATGATTGCAACGTCTTGTCAGACGAGTGCCACTCCCTCAGACATTTAAAATCCATGAGCCCAAATGCCTAAGGGAGTATCTATACAAAGATGATGTTACAGAGTCTTAGCTTTGTACGACAGCTAAGTCTCTCTCTCGGTTTAAAATGTTGAGATCCAGCAACAAGCAAGAGCAAGATAGCCAGCAACAAATTAAACTGCAGACCAGCTAAATGCGGGTACTGGTCTCCCGCTTTATGGTTTTTTAAATCAGAGATTTGCTTCTCCTAGAAAAGTTGCCTTAACCACGGCTTACGGGAGCCCTCTCCACCCCAATACACATATACACACAGACACAAATATACACGGTGCTAGTTGGCCGTTGACCCAGAAAAAGAGTTCATTCGCCCTTTGGAAGGTTTTGTTTTTAATCCTTCAGGGAGACTAGCCGCCCTCCTCACCAAACAAGTCTGGTGGGGGAACCAGTTTAGTCAGTTATATATATATATATATATATATATATATATATATATATATATATATATATATATATATATATATGATTTCATATATCATATATATATATATATGATTTCATATATCATATATATATATATATATGATTTCATATATCATATATATATATATATGATTTCATATATCATATATATATATATATATGATTTCATATATCATATATATATATATATGATTTCATATATCATATATATATATGAAATCATATATATATATATGATTTCATATATATATATATATGATTTCATATATATATATATATATGATTTCATATATATATATATGATTTCATATATATATATATGATTTCATATATATATATATATATATGAAATCATATATATATATGAAATCATATATATATATACATATATATGATTTCATATATATATATATATATGATTTCATATATATAATATATATATATATGAAATCATATATATATATATATGATTTCATATATCATATATATATATATATATGATTTCATATATCATATATATATATATGAAATCATATATATATATATATGTGATTTCATATATATATATATGATTTCATATATATATATATATATATGATTTCACATATATATATATATATGATTTCATATATATATATACTAGCATGGGTGCCCGGCGTTGCCCGGGTGTTTGGAGGTGTATGCTGAGCAAAAAAAAGGGGGTAATTTTTTAAACTTTGACCCCTATTATGACCCCTGAAAATTTATTGTTTTGGCCTCAAATCAAGTTATTAAGTTGATCCATGTCCACGGAACCTATATCTAAAATTTCAAGTGTGTAGACCCAAAATTGTCGGAGAAGTTTGGTAGAGTTCTCAAAGCTGAAATAGTTGAACTCCTTAATCGCCAAATTTCTGGCTAAAAATCTATCACATAGATTTTTCCAAATCTCAGTAACCTGTATATCAAATTTCGAGTCTGAAGACTAAAAACTTACAGAGTTATTTCGTAGGGAAATGTACACAGACACACACACACACACACTTTCCCTTTTATAGATATATAGATTTAAAATTTGAGTCTGACAGAATGACAAAATTATATTGCAAACCGATATATTAAACAAACGAACTTCAAAGAGACAAATGAACACATAATAAAAAACTTTGTATTAGAAAACATTTCTTGATTATTCCACGTCTTTTTTTTTTACAGACCTGACGACTGAGGTTCGCTCTTGATAAAAATTGTTTTTTTATAGTCTTAATTTTGGCTTCCCTTTTCATAAAAAACTAAAAAAAAAATCAAGAAAGAAAAGAAATTTAATTTTATTCTTTTTTCATTAATTTCTTTCTGTGCAAAGCAATTCTTTCAAACTTAATCTGTTTCCAAAATGTTTTTATTTTATTCCCCTCCCCCTTCATTCATTTTCCTCCGCATCCTGGCAAGTATTAAAATAAACCATTTATAATATTTATTTATGGATTTATTTACTTATCATTTCTTTTGTATCGGTAAATGAATTCCATTAAAAAGAAAACTGTAAAAGTCACGTTAAAGTTGGAAAGTAAGTAAAAATTTACCCACATACAGTGTTTACCGATGTATTGGAAAATTCAAGATGGCGTCTTACACCCTCTTTAACACCGTAAGTTTGGGAAAAGGTGTTTATCTTGCCTTTGATAACATTTATTTGTTATATATTTGTTTTTTGACAACTTTTTCGAATCTATCGAGTGAACGCGCGGTTTTTTTAGTTTAGTTTCATAAATATATATATATATATATATATATATATATATATATATATAAGTATTTTAAAATTTTATCTTTCTAGCTTTAAAAAAAAGTTTTAAAATTTTATCAGCCGGCATAATTTACTTTTAAATATTGAAAAATTTCAGCAAAACTAATTTTTGCTAGATTTTTAAAACATGTGTGTCAACAGCTTAAAAAAATCGTCTCTTCAAAACTTGTTTTTAAGAGGAATACCTGGTGAACGTGTGTGCGTGTGTGCGCGTGTGC